>NC_133617.1:81130304-81159324 GCF_048593235.1 Sminthopsis crassicaudata
GCTTTTTCTGCATCTATTGAGATGATCATATGGTTTTTATTAATTTGATTCTTAATATGGTCAATTATACTAATAGTTTTCCTAATATTAAACCAGCCCTGCATTCCTGGTATAAATCCCACTTGGTCATAGTGTATTATCCTGGGGATGATTTTCTGAAGTCTATTTGCTAATATCTTATTTAAGATTTTAGCATCAATATTCATTAAGGAAATTGGTCTATAGTTTTCTTTCTCAGTTTTCGATCTACCTGGTTTAAGTATCAGTACCATGTCTGTGTCATAGAAGGAATTTGGTAGGACTCCTTCAATCCCTATTTTTTCAAATAGTTTACATAGCATTGGAGTTAGTTGTTCTTTAAATGTTTGGTAGAATTCACATGTAAATCCATCTGGTCCTGGGGACTTTTTCTTAGGAAGTTGGTTAATACCTTGCTCTATTTCTTTTTCTGAGATGGGACTATTTAGACTACTTACTTCTTCCTCTGTTAATCTGGGCAAGCTATATTTTTGAAGGTATTCTTCCATTTCATTTAAGTTATCGAATTTATCAGCATAAAGTTGAGCAAAGTAGCTCCTAACTATTGTTCTAATTTCCTCTTCATTAATGGTGAGTTCACCCTTTTCATTTTCAAGACTATCAATTTGCTTTTTCTCTTTCCTTTTTTTAATCAGGTTTACTAAGGGTTTGTCTATTTTGTTGGTTTTTTCATAGAACCAACTCTTAGTTTTACTAATTAATTCAATAGTTTTTTTACTTTCAATTTTATTCATCTCACCTTTTATTTTTTGAATTTCAAGTTTCGTGTTTGTCTGGAGGTTTTTAATTTGTTTCTTTTCTAGCAATTTTAGTTGTAAGCCCAATTCGTTGGCCCTCTCTTTCTCTATTTTATGCAAGTAGGCCTGTAGAGATATAAAACTTCCCCTTATTACTGCTTTGGCTGTATCCTACACATTTTGGTATGATGTCTCATTATTGTCATTTTCTTGGGTGAAGTTATTAATTATGTCTGTGATTTGCTGTTTTACCCAATCATTCTTTAGTATAAGATTATTTAATTTCCAATTATTTTTTGTTCTATTTTCCCCTGGCTTTTTATTAAATGTAATTTTTATTGCATTGTGGTTTGAAAAGGATGCATTTACTATTTCTGCCTTACTGCATTTGATTTTGAGGTTTTTATGCCCTAGTATATGATCAATTTTTGTATAGGTTCCATGAACTGCTGAGAAGAAGGTATACTCCTTTCTGTCTCCATTTAGCTTTTGCCAAAGATCTATCCCATCAAACTTTTCTAGTATTCTATTTACCTCTTTGACTTCTTTCTTATTTATTTTGTGGTTTGCTTTATCTAATTCTGAGAGTGCAAGGTTGAGATCTCCCACTATTATAGTTTTGCTGTCTATTTCTTCTTGCAGCTCTCTTAATTTCTCTTTTAAGAATTTAGATGCTGCACCACTTGGTGCATATATGTTTAATATTGATACCGCTTCATTATTGATGCTGCCCTTTAGCAGGATATAATGCCCTTCCTTATCTCTTTTAATTAGATCAATTTTTGTTTTTGCTTGATCTTAGATGAGGATGGCTACCCCTGCATTTTTGGCTTTGCCTGAAGCATAGTAGATTCTGCTCCACCCTTTTACTTTTAGTTTGAATGTCTCATCCTGTTTCAGGTGTGTTTCCTGTAAACAACATATAGTAGGATTCTGACTTTTAATCCAGTCTGCTAACTGCTTCCTCTTTATGACGGAGTTTACCCCATTCACATTTATGGTTAGAATGCCTAATTCTATATTGCTTGCCATCCTATTAACCCCTGCTTATGCTTTTCCCCTTTCCTTCCCTTTTACCCCCCAATCCAGTATTAAACTGGTGAACACCACTTGCTTTTCACAGCCCTCCCTTTTTAGGATCCCTCCCGACCTTAAAGTTACTTCCCTTATTTTACCCCTTTTCCTCGAAATTACTGTATTCCCTTCCCCTTAGCTTACTCCTTCCCTTTCACTTTTCAATGAAGTGGAAGAAGTTTCACCATAAATCGAATATGTCTATTGATACACGCTATGTTCATCTCCCTCCTTTCTTTCTCTCAGATATAATAGGTTACCTTTGCCTCTTCATGAGATGTAGTACCACCACTTTATACTTTTTTTATGATATAATTTCCTTTCCACCTCTAGTTTCTAAGACAAATTGTACATATGTTCTTTACATATTTTTTTGGCAGAAGTATAGTTCTCAAGATTTCTTTTTACCTTTTTAGAAATCTCTTGAGTTCTGTATTTAAAGATCAAACCTTTTATGTAGGTCTGGTTTTTTCATCAAAAATAGATGGAATTCATTTACTTCGTTAAATGTCCATCTTCTTCCCTGGAAAATGATGCTCATTCTTGCTGGGTAAGTTATTCTTGGCTGCATACCAAGTTCCTTAGCCTTTCGGAATATCATGTTCCAGGCCCTTCGTTCTTTTAATGTGGACGCTGCTAGATCCTGGGTTATCCTTATTGTGGATCCTCCATATCTGAATTGTTTTTTTCTAGCAGCTTCCAATATCTTTTCCTTTGTCTGATGGTTCTTGAACTTGGCCACTATATTTCTTGGCGTTTTGATTTTAGGGTCCCTTTCAGTAGGTGATCGATGAATTTTTTCAATGTCTATTTTACCCTCTGTTTCCAGAACGTCTGGGCAGTTCTCTTTGATAATTTCCTCGAAAATGGTGTCCAAGCTCTTTTTTTCCTCACATTTTTCAGTTCGAGTCTAATTTTCAATGATGTAATTTCTTCACTCACTTTTTTTATATCTCTTTGTAATTGTCCAATTGAGTTTTTATCTTCTATGGAATTTTTTTCCATTTTATCCATTTTATTTTTTAGAGAGCTGATTTCTTTATCCAGCTCACTAATCCTGTTTTCCTTGGAGTTGTTTACCTTTTCCAGCTCACTAATCCTATTTTCCTTGGAGTTGTTTACCTTTTCCAGCTCACTAATCTTGTTTCTCAATGATTTGATTTCTTTATCCACTCTGTCTTTGAATGCATGGGATGACCTCTCCAGGCTCTCTTGCCAAGCTTCCCTTTCCTTTTCCCATTTCTCTTCCAGCTTTCTTGTGAGAGCCTTTTTGATTTCCTCTATGAGGTTCTTTTGTATTGAGGAGCAGCTTATATCCCTCCCAGGGGATACATCTGGGGACAGTCTGTTCCTAGTCTCCTCAGCATTTGAAGTCTGCTCCCTCTCCACACAGAAGCTGTCAATGGTTAGAGCCCTTTTGAATTTTTTGTTCATTTTGTCAGAGTAGGAATCAAAGAAAACAAACTGACAAGAGAAACAATTGGTCTGTTTTGCGGGGGATGGGGCTGGATGGTATTAATGGGCTTCCTCTACAGACTGGGGGTAGGGCAGCAGAGAGCCACTAACAGAACAGCAATGACTGTACCGAGTCTGCGCTCTGAGGCTCTGAGAACGCACCGAGTCAGTCCAGGTGGGGGTTGGGGGTGGCCGGGCTCTGAGAGACGCTGGCTTTCTGGGGTTTTAATCTTCACCTCCGGTGTTTACACCCTCTCTGCTGCTCCTGGCTTGCTGCCAAGACGGAGCATCCACACTGGGGCAAAAGCCCTTTCACAGAAACGGCAGAGATCGGACCCCTCCCCCTCCGGTCTGAGCTGTGTGAGCTGCCTGCCTCGCTCTCACTGCCTGCCCTCAGCCTGTGCCCAGTCTGTTCGTCCCCTCCCCCGAACAAACACAGACCTTTTCTGGTGACTTTCAAGGATGTCTTCTCTTGGTGATAATTTGTGGATTTCTTTCTGGGTCAAGCATTAAGTCTGAGGCTTGTCATGAAGTAAGTTCTGAGAGAAAGCGAGGAGCTCAAGCAGCTGTCTGCCTCCACGCCGCCATCTTGGCCGGAAGTCTCGATTTTCTAAACGTAGATTTCATGCTCCCTTTCATTTATTCTTCTTCAGGTCATTTGCCCCATTCTTTGAGGAATGTTTCCTGTGGCACGGTTCCGTTTCTTGCCATTCCCCTTGATGAGCCCTTATCTCGTTTTTCATTTTTTTGTGGATGTTCTTTCTTCCCAAGTAGACATTAAGTTCCCTCAGCATAGGAGATCTATTTTAGTCAACTCTTTCTCCCCAAACATAGCCTACATTTTATACTAGTAAATGTGTATTAGTTAAATGAAAGGAATGGATAGGAAGAGGAGAAAAGTAGGAATGATGATGAGTTATAATGACAACTCAAATTTATATTGAGAAGTAGACACTTATTAAGCACTTACTGCATACCAGACAGGGTTAATCACTCATGACAAAAAATGTAGTGAATGAAATAAACCTTTCTTGTGGGCACCTTACGGACTTTCTGGTGTGTGAGGCAGGTGGCAGGGAGAGCCCCAGCAGTCCTGGGGGAGGGTTAGAATAAGGCTTCCTGTGGGGCTTGAGAAGGGACTTGAAGGAAGGATTCTGCAGGGTTCAGAGGAGGACAGGGACCATCCCAGGTATGGGGGACAGCCGGGGACAAAGGGTGCAGATAGGAGAATGCTTGGATTACTGTGCGTATGGGAGGGGCTGGGGAGGGAATAATGCCCAGTGAGGTTGAAAAGATAAATTGGAGCCCTTTAAAGGTTAAATAGGCACAAATGCTACAAAAATAATTCCTCTCCCTGGTCATACCCCTATGCTGCTGTTTCTCCCTCTGTCTCATTTAAAACTCTTCTTTGTCTTCACTGGTTTTCTTCTTACATGTGGGACCACTTTATCTCTGTCCCTTTTGCCATTTCATCTTTTATCTCGTCTTTATTTATTTATTTATTTGTTTGTTTGTTTGTTTGTTTATTTATTTTATCCTTGAGGCATTAGGGAGTCTGTGGAGCTAATTGAATGGGGGTGGTAACCGAGTCAGATATGTACTTAAGGAGAACTACTTTGGAAGCAATGCATAGGATGGATTGGAGAAGGAAGGAAGGGAAAAAATACTTATTAAGTGCCTCCTATATGCCAGGTACTGTGCAGATACTTTACAAATTTTTTCTCACTTATTTATCACTCTGGATGGTAAGTGCTACTATTATCCCCATTTTACAGCTGAGGACCCTGAGGCAGAGGTTAAATGACCTGCCTAGGGTCACACAGCAACCCAGCATCTGGAGTTGAATTTGAACTCAGGACTTCTTGATTCCAGGCCCAGTGATCTATCCATCATGGAGGCTGTTGTCGTAATTTAGGCAAGGGGTGGATTAAGGTGGTAGATAGTTGTGTGAATCAAGAGAAAAGGTCTGATAAGAGAGATGTAGGGGTAGAAATGGCAAGATTTGGGGGGTAAGACCTTGAGGATAATGCTGTAGCTACAATTATGGGCCCCGGGAAAGCTGGTAGTCTTCTTGAAATGGTGACCTAGGAAGGGGGGAGGGTTTGGGGGAAAAAGGAGCTCCATTTTGGCCATACCGAGTTGGAGATGCCTGGGAGGTCTTATGAAGTTTTTTCTCCCTAAGAGTCCGGAGGCAGTTAGTGAACATACGATGATTTGCACTGTGCAAAATGGGGGACCTGAGGTTCACAGACATTAAGTAATTGGCCATGATCACTAAGCCAGTTAGTGGCTAAGCTAGAATTCACGCCCTGCCTCCGGCCGCAGTGTCCAAGGTCTTTTCTGCCACATCCCGGAAAGAATGGGCTTGTTCCTTCCCGCCATTGCCTCTCTGCTTTGAGGGATGGGTGCTGCTCAAGTAAGGGGAAGCCCAGAGCTGTGGCCCCAGCTTTTCAGCTGCCGGCAGCACCAAGGCTTCTATCGAAGCTGTTTCTCTTTGTAAAGAAAATGTTTTATTAAGAGGCCTATAATCATGCTGATGACACAATTAAAAGGAAGAGGGAATTGAGAAGGAGGGCCGCAGAAGCAAGTCCACCGTCCTGGCTCTTCTGCAGTGAGTACGGTTAGGAGAGGGGAGCACAGGAAGCACTGGGAGGAAGGGAGAGGCAAGGAGGGGTTACCTCCCGTGGGTTTTAATCTCAGTCTAGGCCCAGCATTCTGCCTCCCCTGGCCCCTGTGACTGCTACTGTTGTATGCTGTGTGTCCCAACAGTCCTTTTTGCTCTCACATTCTGTATTCCAAGGCCCTCTTTAGTCTTCTGACATCCCTTGTCTTGTCTTGTTCTGGGTTCTAAAGCCCCTTCTCGCTCAGGTTTAGCTTTGTGTTCTAATACCCCTGCGGGCACTGATATTCTGTGCTCTCAAGCCCCTGCTTCTCTTTGGCCAGTTTTGAATTGGGATCTTCTATCTCCTGTGCAGCCATTCCCCAGAGTCCCCTCTGCTCCTTGTCCTCTGGCATCCTGCACTCAGGGAGGGCCAGGAGCCTTCCGATAGAGCGGTAACTGGGCCAGGTTCAGTTCTGGGGAGCCGTTATGCAGTAGAGGTTCTTCCATGGGCTTCTGTGCAGTCCTTTCTGATTCCTGTGGCTGTAGGAAGGATAAAGTGCATAATCCTCTCTCTGCACAATTTGGCACAGCCTACCTAGCTGGGCATTTAAACATTAGTCCTTCCCTTGCATGTAGTCACTGCTCAGCAAACTGTCCTCCTGGCTGCTTCTCCCTCTCCCCCATTGTACAACAATCCATCTCCTACCTCCATCCTTTGCTCAGGCTATCCCACTAGCCCACCTCACAGAATCCCTAACTTCTGTCACGGTGCTGCCCAAGGTCACCTCTTATAGGAAGCCCACCTTGATTCTCTCTAGTAGCAGTGCCTCCTTCGGCTACCAGAAATCACTTGGTGTGCATTTTGGATTTACATTCATGTTACCTGCTATTTCCCCTCGTAGAGTGCAAGAGGGCGGCTTTGAGCGCAGGGGTGGACTTTTTTTATCTGTGACCCTGTTTTCTAACACAGCATATGGGACTGAATTTTTGTTAATTGTGTGGCTGATCTGAACATCATCTCACCTTGTCATTTTGAAGTGACCAAGACAGAAAAATCCTTCTTCTTCTGTTCCCTCCTGTCCAACGTTGAAGTGGCTTCCCATTTCCTTTTCCAGCTCATTTCACAGATGAGGAAACTGAGGTAAGCAGGCTAAGTGACTTGCCTCACACAGCTGGAAGTGTCTGAGGCCAGGTTTGAACTCGGGAGCATCAGTCTTTCTGATTCAGGCCTGGTGCTTTATCCACTGTGCCACCTCCTGCCCATCCACTTAGTGAATGAGAAATCCTTCCCTGGCGTGGCTCTGTAAGACTTGTCCGTGATCTCTAGCAGGTTTATAGCAGGAACAAGACTCATTCTTAGATTTCCCAGCTACTAATCTGAAACCTCACAGGGCTGTGTGTGAAGCGCTTTGTGATCCGGAAAGCGTTATGCGAGTCGCTATTATTGTTAACATTACTTTTACTCTGAACATCACCGTGACATTAGCCTGGGATTGTTTTTGCCTTTGTGGTAGAAGACCCAGAGTTTTCACATAGCATCCAATTTAAGTTTCTGTCGCCGGGATCCCGTCTTCTCTCCTACGTGCTCCCGTAAGAATATCCTGCAGGCGTCCCCTGTTCTGCCATGCCCGAGCAGGACCCGTTGGGTTTCTTCTCACACGGAGCTTTGCTTTCCCAGACTTCTCCATTTTTGTGGCTAATGTCTTCATCTTTCCAGCCACTGAGGCTCCAGGCTTCAGAGTCCTCCTCAGTCCCAGATCGTCACTTGGTGTGTCTACAGCCATTCTCAATCTGTGTCTGTCGGCATCACCTTCACGTAGAGAAACCAGGTGCCCCAGAACGAAATGGCTCCCCCGACGCCAGGCAGACCCTTGTCCCCTCTGGCCTGAGCTGTGAAGCTCTCCTCTCCTCCTCCTTCCTCTGCACAGCTGCCCAAGCGGGTGTTCCCAGAACACAGACCTGACCGTCACTCTTCATTGGCTCCCAGTTGCCTCTGAGATAAAACGCACCCCCTGAGCCTGGCATTTGAAGCTGTCTACAGCAGGGCTTCACCTTATTCCAGTTTTATTCCTTATTTCTCTCCTTCCTTCACTCTCCATTGCAGTAAAACAGGTCTAACAGGCCCACTCGCCGTCTATACAAAACAGCTTCTCTACACGTGGAGGCCCTCCCTCTTCCTCCTCCCTCCTCTGAAGCCCTCCTTTCCTTCAGAGCGCAGCTGGGGTCCCACTCCCGTAGGAGGTCCTCACTGACTTCTCCAGGGGGGCTTCTCATTTTCCTGAAATTACTGGGTGTGATTTTGTTGGCATTTTTATTTATTTATCTGTGTGTATGGGATCACTCTTGGCCTAGTGTAAACTCCCTGAGGGCAGGGTTTGTTTGTTTGTTTGTTTTTAACTCCTAGAGTTTTAGTAGGAATGCAATTGTTTGCCTTGGGGACTGACTCTCTGGGCCTGGGGCTCTCTGAAGGTCCCTATGAACAAGAGGCCACTTCTGGCCCTTCACACCAGGCCGGCCGGACCCCCCTTTCCCCAAGGCCTCCGAGAGCAGGCCCTGGCTTCCCCTCCGCCCTGTCTCTGCATTGCATGACCAGCTCTGGGGCAGGGACACAGCAGTCTCAGTCCCCGGGGAGCAGAGTCAGCCCCTCACTTTTCAGATGAAAGAGCTGAGGCCCGCAGGGATCTGACGCCTTGCCCAGGGTCACGCCAGGTGCGCAAGAGCACGGGGCTTAGTGGGCTTCCAGCCCAGACTCCTCCCTGACCCGGCATCCGCTGCACCAGAGGGCCGGCGGCTGTGGCAGGCCCAGGCTGGGCTGGGGCTGGGCTGGTTTTGCAGCTCTCTGGGAGTACACGGGGAGGCCAGAAATCTGCTAAGCTGGAACAAAACGGCCTGATGAGGGAAGATACTTAATCGGCCTCTCGGGATGAGTAACTGTAGCTGGGAGTGCTCTTCTCTGGCTGCTCTGCGGCGAGTGGGCTCCCCGGGATGCCGCGCTTGTCACTCTGCAGCGATGCAGCATTTTCTGTGGCCTTGGAGAGTCCCAGGAAGGGAAGTGGCCTGTCCAAGGTCACACAGCAAGTGGGGGGGGGGGGCTGAGAGGGGGCCCAGGGATTCCCAAGTCCCCTGTCAAAGGGCTCCCGGAGGCGTCACCTCCTCCTTCCCTTCCCCCTTCTCCCCTCACACACACACACACACACACACACACACACAGACAAGAAGTACAGGTTCTGTGCTGTCGGAGGTAATTCTCTTTATGCAGAAAGCAGAACAAAACCAGGCCCGGCCTCTGCAGTATCAGAACGAGAGCTAACCCTGGCCACAGGGTAATGAGTCTCTGGTTCCTTGATCACAGACTGCTCCCACCGGCCACTCACTTAACCTTAACTTTGGTCACACATTTGGCTCCGGATTGAACCCCTGCCCCGGACCAAGCCTGAATCCTCACCCCAAACAGAGAATTGTTCCCGGTCCCAGACCCAACCCTGGCCTTCTCTCCTGACAGAGCGCTGACCCTTCCCCGGTCGGAGCGCTGACCCTTCCCCGGACGGAGCGCTGACCCTTCTCCAGACAGAGCGCTGACCCTTCCCCAGACAGAGCGCTGACCCTTCCCCAGACGGAGCGCTGACCCTTCCCCGGACGGAGCGCTGACCCTTCTCCAGACAGAGCGCTGACCCTTCCCCAGACAGAGCGCTGACCCTTCCCCAGACGGAGCGCTGACCCTTCCCCGGTCGGAGCGCTGACCCTTCCCCGGTCGGAGCGCTGACCCTTCCCCGGACGGAGCGCTGACCCTTCCCCGGACGGAGCGCTGACCCTTCTCCGGACGGAGCGCTGACCCTTTCCCGGTCGGAGCGCTGACCCTTCTCCAGACGGAGCGCTGACCCTTCCCCGGTCGGAGCGCTGACCCTTCCCCGGTCAGAGTGCTCCCTTCCCCGGTCGGAGCCCTGACCTAGTTGCATTCTGAGCCCTCTCTCTGGCTTGGAAGAAGCCTGATCCTGGTCCCAGCCTGAACTCTGGCTCTGTCCCCAGAGTGACCCCTCTGCTGCTCTCAGACTGAGCCTGGTCCCTGGTCCCAGACCTCCCCCCAGAAGTAGCCCTGTCTTTGGGCCTAGATTGACCCTGAATAAAGGTGAAATGGGGGAAAACCGTCGCTTTAAGTTCTGCAGAGCCTGAACCTTGGCCCCTTCATACCTAAAAGACCTTGGATAAATACTCCACCTCAGGTCCTTAATTTGTAAAATGGCCAGCTGGATGACCTCTAAGAAGCTCAGGTTCTGCTGGGCCACGACTTGGCCACAGCCAAGCCTCCATCTGGGTTGTGGGCGGAGCCCGCGGGACCAGAGGGCCCCGAGCCTGACTGCTGAGCTGGGTCTCTGGCTCTCCTTCCGAGGCCTCCTTGGGCCTCTCCAGCCTCGTGAGTTCAATGAGGGGTCTGGGAAATCGGGAGCCGGTCTGTGCATGAGAAGAGCCTGGATTTGTGTGTCAGCACAGGGCGCGCCTGGGGATGAAGGCATGTCAGTGGGATCAGGTTATCCGAGCTACTCCGTGGCCATGGACGCGTCTCTTTGAAGGGCTTGCCCTGGGGGGGGGGGGGAGGCGCCGCTCGGAAATGTTCGTGGCAGAGCTTTTCTCCCCGGCTGGGCGGAGGCGGGGAAGGTCTGAAGCCTGGAGAAAATCCTCCTCCATTGAACCAGCAGGTGACCGCAAAGGCCACTCGCTGCCAGATTGGCTTTAGAAGCTGGAAAAGCAATAGAAAAGAACGGAACCTTGCAATCACTGATCTATCATTCCCGTTTAGAAAGACTCTCCACCGCTGGCACTAAAGCCTAATCGCCTGGGCCGGGCTTCACAGAGTCCAGTCGCATCAACGTGACACCGGGCCGGCCGGAGATGCCGCTTCCCTTTCTTACAGCCGTGGTCCGTGAGCACTGCCGGGGAGCACTCTGTCCGAACGGGGTAGTGCAGTGGAAAGCGGCGTCGGCTCCCAGCCCTGGGCTCCAAGGCCCGGATGTCACAGTAACGGCCCCAGCCTCTGGGCTCCCTGGGATGCTCCTGAGAGGCTGAGTCTCCTCGCTTTAGAGGCCTTCAGGTAACGGCTGGTGATGATTCTGTAGGCACAGGGGATGAGGTTCTGGGGCGGGCAAGGCCCCTTGCTGCTCTGCCGTTCTGGGATTACGACTCCACGGTGTCACAGAAAGCATCACGTTACAGGAGCCATCCAGATGCACTTAGATCCTAGAGGTAATAGGGAGCCACTGAAGCTTCTGGAGCAGGAGGGGGTGACACGTCAAGCCCAGAATGTCACCTTGACAGATTTGTGGAATAGAGATCAGAGACAAGGGGGACTGGAAGTAGGAAGTGAACCGTAGTGGTGGGATGAGGCCCTGACTGGTGCAGGGTGGGCGGTGGCCCCACGGGTGGAGAGAAGCGATGGAGGAGGCAGGCAACATGAGGGCAGGAGCCGTGGGCTCTGACCAGGGGCAGGGAGAGGATGGGAGCTGGGATGCGATGCAGATCCGGCTCCCGGAGGAACGGGGGCCATCAGGGCACGTGGCAAGCTAGGGAGAAGGGAGGGCCTGCCAGTAAGGGCTGCAGAGAATGAATTTTATTTGGAATGGGTTGAGTTTCACAGAATGTTAAGGGAAACATTCCTAGCAGAAATGCTAAATCATGTGAATCTGCGTCTCCGGAGAGAGACTGGAGCTGGATCTAGAGAACCGGGACTCTCCTCAAAGACATCCAAGCCCACGACAGCTGCTGAAACCCCAGAGGGTCAGGGGGAAGAGAGCCCCGCGGAGATGGTCATCGGCGGAGGACGCCGAGAATAACCCGAGAGGAGCCAGAGGCAGCACGAAGCACCTGCGCCGGCTCCCTCATTTCGCTCTCGGAGCATCCCTAGCGTACATCACAAATGAGGGGTCTGAGGGAGGAGTCTCTGCACCGGGTCACCCGCCTGGAGTCCTGCCCCCCCCTCCCGTCGGAGACAAATTCACACTCAGGTCTCTGTCAGAGCCATCTGGCTGCCCGCCAGGAAGCATAATGATCACCTCCACCGGCCCGAAAGGGCACTAAGGGAAAGTTTATCATCAGTAGTAAACGCTCCTGCACGGAACTAAAAGTGCTATCTTTGGACAGCGCTTTAAAGTCTACAAAGCGTTTTGCTCCTGCGTCCCTGACAGCAGAGCAGCAGTGTGGGGATTTCCCCAGTTTTGCACATGAGAAAACTGAGGTTGGGACAGGTGACTTGCTCATTATTATATAACTAGGCGAAGTGACTGTTTTTTGAACCCGCGACTCAATAAGCAGCAACTCTTTCTTTTTTATCTCTGTGTCTTTGGCTCATTTCGACAACATTAATTTCCTGTCTTTTGTGCCGGCCCCTGTGGGAATCATGGAGAAGCTGGAGGCCCGGCCCGGCCCTTTCTGACAATCCCTTTGCTTTTCATATAAGGGAGGAGATGACCCTTCCCCTGCCACGCTGGGCAGTAATTAGCCCTGTGGGGGTAGAGAGCCAGGGCACTGAGGCAGGCGTGGGGGGAACTCCGAGGAGGGAGAGCTCCCGGGGCCGGGGCTTCCAGGGGGAAGGGCCTAAGCTGGACTTCAGGGATGATAGAGAACGTAGCTCAGGATCTAGAGATGCTGTGTGACAGAACCTGACCTCACAGGATGCTCCCTCCCTCCTCCCCACGTGCTCCCAGCTCTTAGGAGCATGGGGGGGGGGGCACGGTGTGCTGCCTCCTCCCCTGAAAAATCAGCCCAAGTCTCCAACACTCCCTGGCCCGTGTGACCAGGAGCACTCCGTAGACAGTGCTCTGATACCCGAGGACCCCTGGTATTTAGTGCCTTCAGGGAGGCGCTGCGCTACCGTGGCCGAGGGGATGGACGTCTGAGGTCCCTAGCTCAGGGACCCTAAAATGGAGACAGTGATTCTCAGAGTTGTGAGAGGGAGTGCGTCATAAATGTTAAAAGTCTTCTTTGTTATACTTCAAGACGAAAATACATAGCTCTTTTTTGGGGACATTAAAATCCTCTTTTAAAAATAAGGAATTCTGACTCTACAATTGAATTACTCTTTGCAGTGATGGTGGAGAGCTGGGCCCCGTTTGTAAGCTGCCTCCTGGATTTGGGGACCCTGCTCACCCTACCTCTCCAGAAGCTTCCTGCTGTTTAGAGTGATAAAGGACTTTGTAGGACTGCTCCCGTGAAATGCTCAATTGCAGAGGCTTAGCTAAATCACCGCCTCAGCTATTTGTGCTCACCTTGTCTGCCAGCCCAGTGCTGGAGGGAGAGGGAAAGTGGTGGCCCGGCAGCACTTTGAGAGAGCCTTGTCTCTGGGACCCCCAGGCTCTGGCTGCTGCCCTTAGGCCTCTCACCTTGTGCTGTCCTGCCCAGGGTATCAGACTAGGATGGTACAGTTGGTAGATTTCCAGTCTCTTTATCCTGCCTTATTTTATATGGAGGGCAGTGTCCATGAAGGAGAAAACCTGAAGAGAGATGCTGGGACTGGTCTGGGCCTGTAGGACCTGGAACAGCTGAGGAAGGACTTTAGCCTGTAGGTCCTTTGGGGAGTCAATGGGTTTGTGAGGTAGAGGGGATGGAAGGCCGGGTTTAAAAACCTAGCCTAGCTCCAAGTGCAGGGTATCTGGGATTGGGGAGGGACCGGAGGCGGGGAGGAGCGTGAGGAGGCCGAGGGAGTGCAGGGGTCTGTGCCGGACTGCTGGCTGCTGGCTACAGGATAGAAAGGAGGAGGTGGTGGAAGCGAGTAGAATCCAGAACCTTAGTAACTTACGGGATTGGGGTTGGATGAGGAGACGCAAGGGGATGAGCCCGCTGCTTGGGATGGCGCTCATAGCTAGCCTCAGACACTTGTGAGTTATGTCACCTTGGGGCAGGACACTTAATCTCCATTTATTTCAGTTTCTTCATCTGTTAAATGGAACTAATAATAAGACCTACCTCCAGGTTTGTTGTAAAGCTCAAATGAGATAATAACGGTAAAGTGCCTGGCACATAATAAATGCTAGCAATCATTATTAGCACTACTTTTAGGGAAATGCTTTGTAAATTAAAAAGCACTCTATAACTGATTGATTAATTGCTATTTTTTATTATGGTTTGGTCTCCATTGAGGTCAAGACAGAATAGGCTGGAAGCTCCAGGGAGAGGAACATGGGTTAGCCTCAGTGGAAGATGCCTTTTTGAGGAAGGGCGATTGTCACCGGCTGGCACAGAAGGCAGGGAGACAAGGAAACCCCCGTCTCTGAAGGGCTTTGGGAGAAAATAGTGGAATGGAAGGAATTCGGGTCCTGGGAGTCAGGAGACCTGCATTCTCATTCCAGAACCAGCTCTGTCCCGGATTTGTTCTGTGACCCTGGGTAAATTACTTCCCCTGCTGAGCTCCTATAAGATGTGGAGAAGAATCCGTGCCCTCTCTCCTCCCTGCCTGCCTTGGCTATTGGCAAGGTGAAATGAGAGCATGGACTCATCCTTTCCTTGAAAAGTACTGCATACTCAGGAGAGGTCATTTATCACACTTTTTTAAAACTAGGTCTATGGATTCATTGGTATAAGAAATTCTCAGGGAGAAAACTTCTGCTAATACAGATGTGGCGTCTGCTTTGCAACTTAAACAGTTATCTGGGGGAACCAGCTGGCTCTCTCGGTGGTACCGCAGATAGAACAGGAGGCAGGAAAACCTGAGTTCAAATCCAACCTCAGACATTTACTAGCTGTATGATGTTGAACAAGTCCCTTCTTCCTACCTGCCTCAGTTTCCTCTTCTGTAAAATAAGCTGGAAGAGATGGCAAACCATTCCAGTATCTTTGCCAAGAAAAATCCAAATGGAGTCCTAAAGAGTCAGACATGACTGAAAAATAAATGAACAACAAACAATCCGGGGGACCCCGCGGGTTTAAGGGACTACTCTTAAGATGGGCTATACCCCTAGTAAATACCTGAGGCAGGTCTGGAACCCGTGTCTCCTGAGTCAGGCTGCCCATCCATTACAGTACTCTGACTCACCTCCATTCGTTATGATCAGTAAGTGATGAGAAGAGTTTGGTTTCCATCTTGACTCATGTCACTGTGTTTTTAGCCAAATCACTGATCTTTTCTGAGATTCCTCATCTCTAAAGTGGGGAGGGGTGATGATGCTTACATTACTTTTCCTGCAGAAAGTATTGTGCAAAAAGCACTCTCAGAAAAGCAGAACCTCCCGCAGCAGGCCAGAGCTGGTGATCACCCACGGGCAGCTCCCTGCTCTCGGCCTGGCACGTGGTCACGCGCGTTAGGGAGATGCCCCAGCCCGAGAAGGGTTGGAAGGCATAGAACGCTGCCCTCGTTCTCTCCTCGTGAGAAGATGCGGACTCGCGGCCGGCAGCGCGCTGAGGGCATCTGGGGCTGGCTGAAAGGTTACAGCCCCCCAGGACGGTAGCTACCTTGGGTGGAGCGCTTTGTGACCCCATTCAAGGCTTTCTGGCAAAGACCCTGGAGGGCTCTGCCCTTTCCTTTCCTAGCTCATTTTGCAGATGAGGAAACTGAGGCAAAGAGGGTTAAGTGATGTGCCCAGGAAGCTCCTTAAGTGTCTGAGCCGCCGTCGAGCCCCGGGTCGAATACGCTCTCCATAGCACTCAAGTCTTCCTGACCATTCATGTGCCAGCTCACTGCCCTCCCTGTGCGTGCCTCTGAGCCTCGCCGCAAGCCTGCGAGCCATTACTGTCCCTTCATCAGAGATGAGAAAACGGAGCAGTTCGGGGTGACACTAGATTGTGAACTTCTTGAGAGTCAGAACTGGTGACTTTTGTTTGTTTGCTTTTACTTTATTTGTACCCCTAGCACCGAGTACAACGCCTGGTAGGGAATGGGTGTTCATTCTTGTTTCTGACTGGCTTTTCAGAGCCTGCTGCTGGTGGGTGTAGCTGAGGCAGGACTTGAACTTCCTAACTGCAGGCTCAGTGCTCCCTGCAATGGGACATCCGACACTTAAGTTCCATGACAGCCGAAAGGAGCCACCCTATTCTCCCATTATCTCATTAGAAGGGTAGTGTCCAGAACGGAGGCCATAGCCTTACTCTTCTCTGCTTTGGCCAACAATACACAGAATGCTGCAGCCGCTTCTGAGTGCTGTGTCTTAAGAGGGATGATGGCAAAACAGAGAAGTGCCTGTAGTGCAGAAACCTTGGTCCCCTAGGCGTGCCTAAGACACTGGAGACATCTTACCTAGAGAAGAGAAAGTTTAAGTGGCTCACATAGAACACTGGGCCTGGAATCAGGGAGACCTGAATCCAGCCTGATCTACTTACTACTTGCGTGATCCTTAGCAAGTCATTCAACCGCTGCCTGCCTCAGTTTCCTCATCTGTAAAATGGGAATTTGAAGGGTCTTCCTAAGAAGTTACACTTGGCTCATTGTGAAGAACTAGAAGAAACTAAGAGATGTCATAGGGAGTCCAACTTCTAATTAGAATAAGGGCCCCAAAGTGGAATGGGCCGCCATGGGACGTTGAGAGCTTGCCGTCACTGATGGTCTTCAAGTGTAGCATAGAACATTGGGCCTTGAATCTGGGAGATAGGAATTCAACTCTGTCCTGACACACTGCATGACCCCTGATAGGTTACATAGCTTCTGTCTGCCTCTTTTTCCTCATCTGTAAAATGAGGATAATGACAACTCTACCTCACAGGGGTATTGTGAGGGTAAATTAAAGGCTTTATAAACTTTAAAACCCTGTATGAATGCTGTTATTATTCGAGTGAGTACTGGATGCCTCCTTCTCAGGGATAAGGACTCCTGCTGGGATTGAGTCAGATGGCCTTAGAGAGCCTTGCAGCCCCCGGCTGCTGCAGGAAGGCAGCACTCTTTCCTTAGGTTTGCTCTTGAGGGATATTTCCTGCAATAACAAGTCGATTCAGCACATTCAGTAGACGTCTACCCTGTGTCAGTCCCTGTGTAACAATAACAATAAGTAAGACCCCTTTCCACGGGTCTTTCCTCACAACCACCTTGGGAGGGAGATTGTGCAAATACCATGCCCCTTTTATGAGAGTACGTCGGTTCCACTCACTTGGTCCTATTTTCCTCTTCCCTAAAATGAGGAAGTTGGACAAGATGGCTTCCAAGGTCCCTTCAGAACTGAAATCTGTGACCGAAAGACTGTAACTCACTTCATGTTATATAGCAGGGAATAGATAGAAATGCCATAGAAAGTAACTTCTGGGAACTGTCATGGCATCCAAGCACGGGATGCTAATGTCACCATCTTGTCCCTGTGCCCACTACCAAAAGGAACCTTAACAAAAAAGAAAGAAGAGGAAAATAACCCCAAAAATCAGTGCTTTATAATGGCCCTGACTATTCATTCCATTGGGTGCTTGAGGATTTCCAAAGGGACAGCATTTCAAAAGCTTTTAGGAAACCACCAGCTTTCATTAATTGGTTCCCCCTGTCCCCTCACCTCGGCCAAGGGAGCTGGGGAACTTGCTACACAGCCTCCAAAAATGTAGGCGGCAGAGACAGAAGTCACTAATTGTTCTTCTATTGGTCCTGGAAAGGAAAACAGGCCTTATGACCGAGGTGGGGGGGACTGTCGTCCCCTGTGCTTCCTTCCTTACAAGAATTCAGGGCTGAATTGTGTTGGAGAAAAGAGGCATAGAATTTGAGAGGAGACTTAGGAAGTTTTGAGTCCGCCACCCTTGGGGTATTTTCCAGAAGAGGAAACAGAGGCTGTAAGTGGGGAAAAGGCTTCCCCACAGTCACAAGAATCCTGACAGGTGCAACATCAGTGAAGACCAGGAGTGATTTCATGTGAAAACCTCCTGTTTATATTTTTATTATTGTAGCAAGTAGTTTAAAAAAAACTGCCTTTGCAGTCAATGCAATCTTATTATAAGAGCTAATCGTTGGTTTGTTTTAAATCACATCTGCCTTCATCATTTAATTTGAATTTCGATAAGAAGTTTAGCTCTGCCAGTACTAAAGCATCCTTGTCATAAAGGTCTGGTTAAAGTAAATAAATAAACCAAAAAATAAGCATATAGATAAATAGATAAGATAGATAGATGGTGGCCAGCTGCTGGCTGAATCGCTAGATGGCTAGATAGACACAGTCAGATAGATAGAGATAGTAGATAGATGGATAGGTGAATAACAAATAAATGCCTACATGGTATATACGTAGACTTACATTAATAAATGATCACATTATCTTCCACAAAGAGAAGATCTAACTCAGTTCCAGTTGATCAATGACGGACAGAATCAGCTACACCCAGAGAAGGAACACTGGGAAATGAGTGTGAACTGTTTGCACTTTTGTTTTTCTTCCCAGGTTATTTTTACCTTCTAAACCCAATTCTTCCTGTGCAACAAAAAATTCGGTTCTGCACACATATATTGTATCTAGGATAGACTATAACACATTTAACATGTATGGGACTGCCTGCCATCCAGGGGAGGGGGCAGAGGGAAGGAGGGGAAAATTCAGAACAGAAGTGAGTGCAAGGGATAATATTGTAAAAAATTACCCATGCATACGTACTGCCAAAAAAGTTATAATTATAAAATTAATTAAAAATATAAAAAAATAACAAATAAAAAAGAAAATAAAAAAATAAATGATCACATTTCATAATAACTAAGTAAACAGTAATTTTCAAACTATTCTCCATGACAGTTCCAAGGTTATGGCATTTCTGTCTCTTCCATGCTATATAACCTGAAGTGAGTTACAAAACCTTTTAGATTTTATCTTCCTTCCACTCATTTAGATTCTTTCTGGAAGCAAGTGCCTTATTAGAGTCTAGAACATTCCTTTCCTCATCTTACCTTTTGAATGTTTTCCATTCCTATGTCCCAAGAGTATGAAAGGTAGCTGTATAGATACATCTTGTTTTCCCTAAGCACATACTGATGGAGTACAGACATGGCCCGTAGCGTGACTACATTCTCAAAGCAGAGATTCATTCATCCTCATCTGGGCCAATCGCCATGGGGTGATACTCCTCTTTATCTTTTAGAGGGAGGCTACTTTCATACTTGCCTTTGCTACTCCCTGCAGGATAGCTCCAGACAGACAAGGCAGAAATGAGCTGCTGTCTCCTTGAATACTCCTTTTCACAGACAACAGTCCCCACTTTCACAGTTTTGTGAGCATTTCATTCTGTGAACACTTTCACCATAATTTGCCCCAACGGGAGTGGTGACATTTTATATAGAGTCAAAAGATCCAGGTCCAAGTTCTGGCTTTGTTTCCTTTTTGAATAACATTGGGCAAGGTTCTGCTCTCTGCCTCAGTTTCCTCAGCTGTCAAAATGAGGAGTTGGAAAAGATGCTCTTTAAAGTCTCTCTCAATTCCGAATTCCAAGATGCCATGAATGTCAGCAGATCATCAGCATCAGGCTGTCAGCTGTTGATCCCCTTGTTTTATCCTTGAGGAGTTGGTGATAATCCTTTTCATGTGTATGATTCCTTCCCCCTTCTCCTCTTTATGCCCTAATCTTTGCATTTGTGTTTTTTCTCACCTAGTGTAGCTTCTGCCAACTGTGCAAATGTACACTTACCTGCTGGTAATTACTCAGACAACCTATGCTAGAGAAGTTTGAGAAATGTCCTACTTCAGCCACTTGACCTATTTACATACATATGTTTTCTAGATCTGTTCTATGACTTAGCCCAGAGGATTGATTGGGAAAGTATTTTAGGCCCTAGCACAAGAAGTTTCCTTATTTCCTTAAGATGACATCACGTCATCAACCCCTTCTGGACTATTCCCCAAACTAGCATTGGCAGGGAAGTCCTCAGAAGGGCTGCAGCTAAGTACTCTTAGGCTTTTCAGAGAAAATTTGTAAACTTGTATGAGGCTATTGCTAACCCATGAGGCCCCATTAGTAATTAGCTTGTAGATTTTGTATTTTTGCAGTGACATTTACTAAGATGATAGAGTAAGATAGTTGGTACAAAATATTCTCCACAAAACTTGGGACATACTTTCCCACAAATACACATAGGTCCATAGGACGGGTCAATTTATTATACTGTGGTAGTAAGCATAGACATAAGAGATTTGCATGACAAAGTTCCTTCCTTCCTTCCTTCTTCCCTCCCTCCCTCCCTCCCTCCTTCCTCCTCCCTCCCTCCCTCCCTCCCTCCCTCCCTCCCTCTCCTTCCTTCCTTCCTTCCTTCCTTCCTTCCTCCCTCCCTCTCCTTCCTTCCTTCCTTCCTTCCTTCCTTCCTTCCTTCCTTCCTTCCTTCCTTCCTTCCTTCCTTCCTTTCCTTCCTTTCCTTCCCTTCCTTCCTTCCTTCCTTCCTTCCTTCCTTCCTTCCTTCCTTCCTTCCTTCCTTCCTTCCTTCCTTCCTTCCTCCCTCCCTCTCCTTCCTTCCTTCCTTCCTTCCTTCCTTCCTTCCTTCCTTCCTTCCTTCCTTCCTTCCTTCCTTCCTTCCTTCCTTCCTTCCTTCCTTCCTTCCTTCCTTCCTTCCTTCCTTCCTTCCTCCCTCCCTCCCTCCCTCCCTCCCTCCCTCCCTCCCTCCCTCCCTCCCTCCCTTCCTTCCTTCCTTCCTTCCTTCCTTCCTTCCTTCCTTCCTTCCTTCCTTCCTTCCTTCCTTCCTTCCTTCCTTCCTTCCTTCCTTCCTTCCTTCCTTCCTTCCTTCCTTCCTTCCTTCCCTGTCTTCCTTCCTTCCCTGTCTTCCTTCCCTGTCTTCCTTCCTTCCCTGTCTTCTTCCTCCTTGCCTTTCAGCCAGAGTGGACATAGTTTAATGGAATGGGAAGAGAGGGGAGGAAATTGCTGTGATGGAGTTTTCTCTCCCTGGCAGATGAAGGGGGGGCTGTTAATGGGGACAGGTCTAGGCTTTGTGTGAGAAGTGATTATCTGAACCACAGACAAAAGACAAAGAAGAACTCATTATGAAGCCCTTGATAATGGGAGCTGATAAAGAATTTTGAAGAAGGAGGCTAAATGAAGAAAAAGAAGCCTGAAAGGGTTTCCAAGAACCAGAATCAGTGTGAAGGGGGTGAGGAAGAGGAACAAAAAGGAGCAACAGAAGAAAAACCTTAGGGATGGTAAAATCTCAGAATTATATATTTTCAGAATTTTGGTATCATAAAAACTTAGAATCCCCAAAATCTTAGAATCTTAAATTGCTCAGAAGCCTCAGAGGTTATTTAGTTTGATCTCCTAGCCAAGAAATTATAAGGCTAGCTAAAATGGCAGGGATTCAGCTCTGCAGTCAATAGGCAATCAGTCATATCTGCAAAGATTGTGGGGACCAGTGGATGATCCTAAAGGGCAGACGATCCCCAAGAAATGTTTGTTTGCCTTGGGGTTCATTCTCTGATTAAATCATCCTTTTCCCACCCCCAGACACACAGTAGTTTTACAAATGAGTTTTCTCTTTAACATCTACCATCAATTAAGTTCTGTGATTCTTTATTCTAATACAATTCAATACTCATTTATTGTGTAGGAGATGTGGGGTATGGGGGCTTGGTCAGAAAGTCTGTTTTGTTTTCTTTGCTCAATAGAAGAACAATTAGGGTTTGTCAATCAATGCCTAATGGGATTCTTTGAATTCATTTAAAATATACATATCCAAGGCATCCTTGAGACTAGAGAGGAGCCAACATGTGGCTAGCCAGTCCTTTTCATTTGCTTTCATCGAAGGATGTTCTGGGTTCAGTCAAATCATCTCATTTTACAGCTAGTTATGATCAGGCCTGGGAACTGAACTCAGGCCCTCTGGCTCCGTCAGGGCCCTGTCTTTAAATGGTAATGTGTCTGTAGAAGCTGGAGCCAGCCCCCCAGCAGGGTGCAGCATCCCCAGCACCCCCAGTGTGTCAGACCAGGTGAGCTTGGCCAGTGGCGGTGGAAGGGGAGCCTGGGAGGAAACAGCACCTTTCCTCCTCCTGTGGCTAGAATGTCTTGAGTAAGCACATCCCGCTCCTGCCATCTGCTCTTCTCCTCTGGGCCCAGTCTTCTGGAACCTGAGCCATCCACCCCATGCGCGGTTAGTCCTCCGGATGACACCTTCCCTCTGCAGGGAAGAGCCGGGGTTGGGGGGCTGGCCCCAGAGCAGGGGAACCCAGGTTTTCTTCCTAACCTGGCCCCAAGATTGGTGTGTGTGAACTTGGATCTGCCCCTGGCCTTTCCCAAGCCTCCTTTCTCTCATCTGTAAAATGAGGGCAGATTATAGAAGCACTGGTGTGGCCTGTCTCTGCCAATCTGTGTTCTCAGGTGGGCCCTGGCCTTTGTTAGTGACTGTGATCCATCCCCCACTGGAACAGGAATCCCTTTTAGAGCATTCAGAATTAACCCATGTGTCTATAGTGCTTTCCGATCTCCAGAATATCTTCCTCCCTCCTTTGAGGGAAGTAATCCCACTGTTATCCTCCCAGTTTTACAGAGGAGGCAGTGGGAATGCTTAGAATCAAAGTAACATGACCCTAGTCATGCAGCCGGATGGTGCCCTGGGTTAGGGTGCTGGGCCTGAAGTCAGGAAGGCCCAGCTGAAACGTGGCTCGGAAGCTGTGGGACCCTGTCCCTTAGTCACTTAGCCTGTGCCTCAGTTTCCTGATTTATTAACTGGGTATAATAAGAGCACTTACTTCCCAGGGTGGTGGTGAGGAACAAATGAGGTAATGTTTATAAAGGTTGTAGCACAGTGCCTGGTGCATAGTATAGAATATATACTATAATATGTAACTGTTGACTATTATTATGTATCTAAACTGATTGAGCAGCAGGCTGAGACATGATATTTGAACCCTGATCCTGATGAAAGGGACCCATTCACATTAAAAAACAAAACCAACAAAACAACCTCACCAGTGGGAGCTCTGACGCTGCCCCTTTCCTAGGAAGACCCTTTGGGAGAATAAAATGCCCAGTCTCCAATTTGCCCCTTGAAGGTGGGTGGCGGTTCAATGTCAGTGATGCAAGAGAAGAAGGCCCTTGCATTCTCCGTCCTTCTACACAGGTCACGACCTCGACTCCTTCCCTTGATTCCTTTCTCTGTGCATCTACCTCTCTGTGCTGCTGGACTGGACTCCTCAGCCTTCCCCCCATTAACTCTCCTCACAAAACTATTACTTTTCTTGAGCAGCATTAATCTAAATGCAGGGGAGCTAATTTAACCATCATGAGCATGGGATCTAGGTCCAGTGCTACTTCCATCTTCTGCCCCCGTGTCAGTGTCTCACATATGAATTCCTCTGTTCCACAGACATGAGCTTTCTGGGCTGTTATCGGTGGTTCCTTGGAATTATAGGGTCCTTGGCGAATATTCAGTCCAACACATGCCTGGTCAGAATCTTCTTATTAGCACCTCTGTCCAATGCTCACCGAGTCTCCTCCACTGACGAGTCCCTGTCATTTGAAGCAAGCCCTTTCCACTTGTAGCGAGCTCTGATCCCTTCGTTCAGTGGCTAACACTTGCCCTCTTCAGCTTCTTCCTTTGCTCCTCCTTCTGCCCACTCAGAGCCAAGAAGGAGTCTAGTTCTTCTGCCCTCCAGACATTTGAAGACGTCATTTCTTCGCTGTCTTCTCTTCTCTGAGTTTGCCATCCCTCATTCTTTTGACCATCCTCCATCTTGGTCCTCTTTCTCTGGACACTTTTAGCTTGGCCCTGATCCCAAAGCATTGGGTCCAGAAGTGAACACAGTTCTCCAGAGGGCGTCTTCCAGGGGCTGAGTACAGCAGTCTTATCACCGCCATCTTTGTGGACTCTATGCTTTGATTAGTTTAGCTCCCCTCCCCACCTTATTTTTGCTGCTGACCTATTTAAAATCTGTGGGTCACTCAGACTCCTAGTTATTTTTCACATAAACTCTTGTCTGGCCACCCTGAATATCTACGGTTCTGTTTTTTTTCCTAAACCAAGTATAGGACTTGACATCTTTTTCTATTAAATTTCATCTTATATGATTTAGCTTGTCATTCCAGTCTGTCACGATCTTTTTGGATCCCAGCTCCTTCATCCATTGTGATAACTCTCCCCCGCCTAATATATAGTAGGCATGAGCTATGCATTCATCCACACGTCTTGTTAAGGTGCACATGGATAAGGGCAGATCTTTGGGACTCTCCATTGGAGAACTCTTGCCATCATTAATAATGATTCTTTACTTTTGGCTATTCAGTCTTTAATGAATTGACTTAACTGTCACATAATCAGATTCACATCTTTTCACCATCCCCAACAGAATAACATGAGACACTGTCAAATGCTTTGTTAAAATCTAAGAATTCTGTGTTGGTGGCATTCCCCTGATCTAGTAACAATCTCATAAAAAGTATTGAGGTTAGTCTGACATGACCTATTTTTGATGAACTCACACGGTCCCTAAGTGATTCTCATTTCCTTTTCTATGTCATCCTTTTAATAATACAGTCTAGAATTTGGGCCTGGAATCAAAGTCTTACTACTGCCTTGTAGTTCCAAAGCTCCACTATCCCTGTTCTGAAAAATGGGACATCATTCTCAGTGACAGCAAACACACGTGGAGCGCCTGCTGCATGCACTTTGGGTGGGCGCCGGACGTGGAGTCGGGAAACCTGAATTCAGCTCTGGTCTCCTGTGCTCCTTAACTCTGTGGCCTTGTGTAAGATCTTCTCTCTCTCAATCCCAGTTTCCTCATCTTTAAATTGGGCGTAATAAAGCTCTCACCACCTATTTTATGCACAGAGTTTTTGGCAAATCTCAAAGTGCTATGAAAGTGTTATTTGTAAAGTGTCACCTATTGTTTCTACTTTTGGCCCAAACTATCAGATCTGACTTGGAACTAGGAGGATGACTGTTCTCCTGTGAGTCTTCTCCCTTTGCTTGTCCTGAAGGCTCCAACAGCTGCTGGGCAGTGAGTGAGTGTGTGTGTGTGTGTGTGTGTGCGTGCGTGTGTGCGTGTGTGTGTGTGTGCGTGTGTGTGTGTGTGTGTGCGCGTGTGTGTGTGTGTGTGCGTGTGTGTGCGTGTGTGGTGTGCGTGTGTGTGTGTGTGTGTGCGTGCGTGTGTGTGTGCGTGTGTGGTGTGTGCGTGTGTGTGTGTGTGTGTGCGTGCGTGTGTGTGTGCGTGTGTGTGTGTGCGTGTGTGTGTGTGTGCGTGCTGTGTGTGTGTGTGCGTGTGTGTGTGTGTGTGTGTGTGTGTGTATTTGGGGCTTCGCTGTGGACCCTGGGCCAGATCCCTGAGACAGGCCACAGGGAATAACAGCAACAATAAAATTACAGCACTGACCCCATCTCCAACACCCTAGTGTACAAAGCACTGAAAGCGTCATCTTCTGGAACTCAAATCTGACTTTACTTACTGAGCTGTGTGACCGGGGCTGCAAGGTGGCCAACCCTGAAGTCAGGAGGACCTGAGTTCAAATCTGTCTCAGACACTTAACACTTCCTAGCTGTGGGACCCTGGGCAAGTCACTTACCCCCAATTGCCTTAGCAAAAAAAAAAAAAAAACCTAAATAAAATAAAATAAAATAACTTAAGCTTTGTGACCTTAGGCAAGAATACAATCCTGTTTGCCTCAGTTTCCTTATCATCCACTCCAGTACCTCTGCCAAGAAAACTACAAATGGAAGTCACAGAGAGTGGGGACACAACAGAATAACATTCTTCATCATAGCTCTCTGAGGTGGTTGCGTGGTAATTATTGCCCATTACTATAAGGAAATTGAGGCTTGGAGAGATTATTGACTTGTCCATGGCCAGAGATGCAGGGAAATATATCAAGGCTGGGGAATAGGAAGTTGCTTCTTCTCACAAAAAGTTTAACCTGCCAGTTAATGCTTTCCGTAGCCTCTTTGTATCTGGCTTTTCTAATTCTCTGTCTTCCTTCCCTCAGCATGCACACACTACATAGGCTCCTTCTTCTCCCTTTCCATGATAGATTCATTCTCCACCTGCTGTTCCAGTTATGGTATTCCCCCCATCTGAATATCATTCATCTTCCAACTCTGATTCTGGGAATGAACTCCTAGAGGGTGGGAATGATGCCATTTTTTCTTCTCTCAGATAACAGCAGTCAACAAGCATGTTTCAATAACTTATTATGTGCCAGACCCGGTGCTAAGAGCCGAGGTTACAAAGACAGGCAAAAGATAATCACTGTCTTTGAGGAAATCTCGTATTAATGGGGGAAACAACACACAGCATCTTGTTGCATACAAGTTCTGTATAGAAAGTTAGGTACTTTGTACCGAGCTGTTAAGTGATTGCACAAATGAATAGAATTTGAGAAATTAGTTGAATGAAGGATTAAGTAAATGATTAAATGGATAAATGAATCATTTGAGTGGAGAAATCACAAAACTTTAGAGGTGAGCCTTGAATATCTGATCCAATCCATAACAGAAATTATCTCTGCTATATCCCTACAACAGCCTTTGATATTGTTGATAAGCCCTGATTGTTAGGAACTGCTCCTAAGAGCCAGAACCTGCCACCTAGTAGCTTCCTTTATTGCTCCTCTTTCTGATTTCTCATCAGATATTTGAAATAACTGACCATGAGTCCTTAAGTCTTCTCTTGTCATAGCTAACAGATACAGTTCCTTTATTTGCAGCCTGATTTAGTTGAATACACACTAACTTTGAAGTGTGAGGCTCTGGGTTCAGAAACCAGCTCAGCTATTTACTACATGTATATTCTTGAGAAAGCCACCATTTGACCTGTCTAGGTTTCAGTTTTCTCATCTGCAAAATGTAAGAGCTGGTTAAAATAAAATAATCTCTCAGGCTCACCTCATTTGAAATAATCCTACAATCAAGAAGACATAAATTGTAAATGTAAATAAGGATAAAGGAGGAGATGGTTAAAGGAAGGCATTTGAGTTATGTGGATTATGGGAATACAGAGAAAAAAAATAAGAGCTTTCTGGGAATGGTCTTATTTTTTTTTTTTCAGTAAAATATAAGTCAAGAACCAGGACTAGAACCCAGAATTCTGATTTCCAATGCAAGTATCCTTGTCGTCATCATCATCATCATCATCATCATCATCATCATCATCATCATCATTATCATTACTAACTTTTATATATATTTATGTGCCAAACACTGTGCTAATTTACACTTTACAGTTTTTTCTCATCAAATCCTTACAACAATTCTGGGAGATAGGTGTTACTATTTTTGCAATTTTATAGATGAGAAAACTGAAGCAAACAAATTAAGAGATTTGCCTAGGATTCCACAGGTAGTATGTGTCTGAGGCTGGATTTTGAGCTTAGGTCTTCCTGATTTCTGGGCCAAGCACTCTTTTGCCCAAGAATGCATAGTGGTAGATTCTGAATGCCAGGCTCAGTTATAGGCCTGTGTGCCACAGCTGGGATTGATGTGGAAGCCAAAGAAGCAGAGAGGGAAGGCCTATGAGGAATTTAGAGAAAAATTGTATAAGATTAGAATAAAGGCAAGTTTGAAGGCAG
The DNA here is from genome assembly GCF_048593235.1 of Sminthopsis crassicaudata. Lineage (NCBI taxonomy): Eukaryota > Metazoa > Chordata > Mammalia > Dasyuromorphia > Dasyuridae > Sminthopsis > Sminthopsis crassicaudata. Next base: position 81,157,611 of record NC_133617.1, read on the forward strand.
AGCTAAAAGGGGTGATCCCAATTGGACTCTACCCCTATTAACAATCATAGCAGCTGTTCACCCACATGTTGCTGTACGATATAGGGGGGAAGGGAGTTGGCTATTGGCTCAAACCTGAAGAATCACCTTCCAGAGGTAACGCCACTCCTATTAGTCGGGGACCTCTATTCAACATCCCTGGCCTGGAAATTTAATTGTAAATGTTCACTTTCTCTCTCTTTGTCCTAACTCTCTCTGATCTCCTCAATCTTTCTCTCTACCCCTTTTCTTCCATTTCCCTTTCCTCTTTCCTCCTCTCTTATCTTTTCCCCTCTCTCCTTATACTCAATTCTCCTTTTCTAATTTCCTTTACCATTCCCTCTTTTCTCTTTATATCTTTATCTCATCCTTCCATTTGTGTCATTTCTGTCTCCCTTTATGTTTTTTATCAATTTATGTATTATTCTTTCTTCTCTCATCTCTCTCTCTCTCTCTCTCTCCTCTCTCTCTCTCTCTCTCTCTCTCTCTCCTCTCTCCCTCTCTCTCTCTCTCTCTCTCTCTCTCTCTCTCTCTCTCTCTCTCTCTCCCTCTCTCTCTCTCTCTCTCTCTCTCCCTCTCTCTCTCTCTCTCTCTCTCTCTCTCTCCTCTCTCTCTCTCTCTCCTCTCTCTCTCTCTCTCTGGCTCTGTCTGTCTCTCTGGCTCTGGCTCTGTCTCTTGTCTCTCTTTCTGTTTCACTTTATCTTTATCTCAATGCTCCTCTCTGTTATTGTGCTCCATCTCCTTTCCCATCCCTTTGTTTCTCTCTCCTATGCTGTTGTGCATCTATGTCTCTCCTTCCAATCTCTCTCTTCACTATTTCTGCCTCTCTTTGGACATTCTTCCCCTTGCTCCTCAGGCATGCTTCACAGCAAGAGACCAATAAAACCCATCTGTGCAGCGTCAGTACCATCAAGCAGCTTGTCAGAGCTCACGCAGGCTTGTCTCAGGTACGTGCCATGGTCAGAGTCATACATGGGGAGTCTGAGCCCCCCAACATCGGAGAGGGGGGTCTGGGAAGGGGGGGACTCAGTTTGGGGCCTTCTTGTCAATTCCAAAGAACCAGTCAAGGGGGGTGAGGGGACCAGAGAAGGGGCCCAGAAACAACTTCTCACCCTCGGCGCAGGAATCACTTTCATTAGCCACCTGCCAAGATGTCATTCAGCCTCTCTGCTTAAACAGTCAGGGATGGGAAACTCATTCTTCTTAGAAAGCCCATTTCGATTTTGGGTCAGGCTCAGAAGTGTTAGAAAGTTTGCCTTTAAATTGAGTTGAAACACTTCCTAGTAAAATTACTGGTCCTTGTTCATTGAGACAATCCCACAATTTGTTTGTGGGCATTCTTCCATATGTGCAATCTGCAATCAAATTTTTAAAAGGACAACTATGTCATCCCAGAGAGACCGCTTCAGTCTATGGCCACATAAGATCCTTAGGAATTTTTCAAATGAATAGATTTCTAGTTATGTTCCCTCGTTCTGTAAGGAGGTAGGGCAGACATTATCCATGCTGAGATGTTGGATTCACTCTTATTTTCAGATATTGATCATATTTGGTTTGAACTGTTAAGTTTCCCTGCCATGATCTTATTTATCTAGAAAAGAAGTCACCATCATCACTGTTTGCTCATATGCAAACATTAATGCTATTGCTGTCTTCATCACCATCATATATGACTATAGATCACCATCCCTCAAGT
>NC_133617.1:81161843-81224343 GCF_048593235.1 Sminthopsis crassicaudata
CAAAATCTTTTGTTCCAAATTTTCTTCCCTTCCTTTCTCCTCCCCCTCCCCAAGATAACAAGCAACCCGATATAAATTAAACATGCACAGTTATTCTAAACATATTTCCATATTCATCATGCTGTTGTGCAAGAAAAAGCAAATCAAAAGGGAAAAAAAAACTAAGGAAACTAACAATGATAACAAAAAGGTGAGAATACTGATTTGATTCCTATTCAGTCTCCATAGTTCTCTCTCTAGATGCAGATGTCATTTTTTGTCCAAGTCTATTGGAATTATCTTGAATCACCACATTGTTGAAAAGAGCCAAGTTCATCACAGTTAATCATCACATAAACTTGTTATTTCTGAGTACAGTGTTCTCTTGGTTCTGCTCATTTCACTTAGTATCAGTTCATATAAGTCTCTCCGGGCCTCTCTAAAATCATCCTGCTGGTTGGTTGTTTCTTACAGAACAACAATATTCCATAACACCCATATATTATCACTTATTCAGCCATTCTCCAATTGATGGGCATCCATTCATTTTCCAGTTTATTGCCACTACAAAGAGGGCTGCCACAAACATTCTTGTGTCCCTTCCCTCATTTAAGATCTCTCTGGGATAACAACACAGTTAATTTGTATGCACAGTTTGGTGGCCCTTTGGGCACAGTTCCAAATTGCTCCCCAGAGTGGCTGGATCTGTTCAGAACTCTACCAACAATACATGAATGTCCCAGTTTTCCCACATCCCCTCCAACATCTGTTTCCTCGATTTTTGAATGAGAAGGTTGGATGGCCTTGAGGCCCCTTCTGGCTCTGGAGTTGTGATTCTTTATAGATCTGAGCTAAAAGGTACCACTAGTAACTATGAATATTGACAGTCTCAAACCTGTATTTTGCCAATGCTTTTTGTAGCATTCTTCTGGCATTAAACAATTTAATCCCATTCAGTCCATCAAGGCTTTATTTTTGGAAATAACTGCACAAGTTCAGGTTCCAGAATCCCTTTGGTTTTCTAGGATGGAATGATAGTGAACAATGGTAAGCCTAAGGATACCTATTAAGCAGAGGAGTGCCCCTCATCTATTCTCTCCCTTTCTCCTTGCAGCAAGAAAACCTTCAGCTAGACCGACTAAGGAATCAGCTGTTGGATGTCCTCCAATGCTATGGAGCTGTCCAGAAGGTGAGGGCTCTGGGAGACTCGCCCCACTCCTCTACAGTGTTCTTAGGAGGAGTAATAATGACAAATATACCTTCCATTATATAGAGCTTTAAGTCTTCTCAGTTATTTTGTTCACTATGACTCTATAGTGATTTTTTGTGCATGGGTGGGGTTTTGTTGTTGTTTTGTTGTTGTTTTGTTTTGTTTTTACAGGTTTTACAGATTAAAAAAACCCCTTGAAGTTTAGATAATTACTGGGCTGCCCTGAGGGAAAAAAAATATGTAATAAAAAAGGTGTGGGTAGCCAGGAGCCCTGTGTGATTTGCTTTAAAAAATGATTCACATCTCTACAGCCCCTTTTTGAACAGTTTAGAGCTCATTCCCATTTTCTTAGTTTATCCAATCCTCACCTCACCCCAGGGATTAGGTAGGACTTCTTTTAGAATTGAGGTGGCCATAGTGCTGGATTTGGAATCAGGAGACCTCAATTCAAATCTCAACTTCAATACTTCCTAGTTCTCTGACCTTAGGCACTTTATCAAAAGACTGGACTGAGCCATTAATTGAATGACCCTGGACAAATCACTTTGTTAGTTTCCTCACATGTAAGATGGACTTAATAATACTTTTACTTGCAATCTCAATCTCCCAGGTTTTTTTGAAAAAACTCTAGGTTTTAGGTTCTAAGGTTCTTTCCAGCTCTTACATTCTATGATCAAGTTCCCTTTCAGCTCTGATAGTCTATATTCCAATATAAAATGCCTTCCAGTTTTAACTTGCTATGATCTATGTTTTGTCATCTCAGAGATCTGTTGACAAAGTTTTGTTGGCTTTTCAAAGCTTCTTAATCTTCCCAAAGGTTTCTATCCTAAGGTCCATCTCTATACATATTATGCTTCCATTCCAAACATTATACAATGACAAGACTAATATTAAGACCACAGGCTCACATTTTTATAATGTACTAAGGTTTAAAAAGTGCTTTCTTTAGAGTAACTCTGTGAAGAGATAATGCAAATATTATCATATCCATTAATATAGTAGGGAAATCTTAAACTACTTCTGTGGAAGGGGTTGGCTTTTTGCTGTTGTTATTGTGGATCTACACAAATCATCCCATTTGAGCCTGGCCCAGGACTTTCTTGAAGGTCAATGAATATAGGGCATAGCATGCTGGAACTAGAAGAGCTCTTAAAAGACAAAATGACAAAGATAAAAGGGAACTTACATGTCATCTAGTCCATTTCTGCCTCTCATTTAAAGGTAGGAAACTGAGGCTCAGATAGGGGAAAGATTGCTCTTAGACTTGGGAGCAGAGGCTGACTCATAGGTGGAATTTATTATTATTATTTTTTTTTTGCTGTATCATGGGAAATCAGTGAATGCTTGTTGAATAGTGCTAAATTGAATTAGTTTTGTAAGGGACCTTGTTTCAGTTTTTACAGATAAGAAAGTTTTACAATAATTTTATAGATCTTACAGATTAAAAAAAAAACAAAAACAAAAAAAAAAACAACTCCCATCATGGTAGGGTTTAATAATATAACAAGAACAATAACAGTTCACATTTCTGTGAGTCTTTAAACCTTCCAAAACACTTTTCTCACAACAGCCATGTGGGGTAGAGAATGTGAGTATTATTATTCCCATTTTGCATGTAAAGATAGTAAGGCTCACAGAGGTGAAGGGATTTATGTGCAGTCAGAGAGCTAATAGGTATTGAAAATCAGATAACCTCTGGTCTGGTTGTTTCTATGCCCTAGGATTGTCTCTCAAAGCCATAGAGCTGTCTAATTATTGATTCAGGGCTAAAGCTCATGTTCCTCCCTCTGAGGCCATTTCCATTCCCTGGGGGAGGATGGGTGGTAGGGAGTCAAATGGGCATGGTTATGTCTGTGGGCCTAGCCAGAAGCCCTCTATTTACTCACTTCCTTGCTCACCACCTCTCGTTAATTTGTCTGCCAGAAAATAACGGAGAAGTCCAAGACCTCCCTTCCCCTGGTGGCCACAGCTGGAGCACAGAGGAACAGAAGGCAGGTGGGTCTCATGCACGTGGTCGGGGAGTCTGCCCCGATGTACGCAGTGTAGGGATGGAGAGTTGGGGCTGTAGGGCAGTAATATAATCATCTCTTCTCCTGGAAGCATGAGGGATATGGAGGAGGAGAAGGAGAGAAAGGAGATGGGTTTTCCAATCTAAAGAGTCTCCCTCTTGAGAGGAAGACTTTACTCTTTATATGTTGCTTTCGGTCCAGTAAGAAGAGATTGGTCTCCCATGATCCTCAGGAGGCGGGATACTCCAACATCAGTATCCTGGGGTGGAGGAGGGAGGAAGGGGATAAGCTACTGAGAGCCTATCTGACATCTCTATCTGATAGATATTTCCCTGGGCGCAGGCCCAGTGAAAAACAAAGGCATGGTGTATGTTATAGCTCTGGCCATTTACAGAGTTAGGACTCGGCCACTATGTGGGCTCTAACAGGGGAGCTTTCCCCATAGCTTGTTCAGAATCTGACTTCCATACTACTTCCAGACCATCTATTTCCACACCATGCTGCCTATACACTGGCCATCATCTCTGTCTTCCCTCCCCTGAACCCCCAAGCTTGAACTCTGCCCCGGGACAAAAAGCCTTCTTATATGAAATCAGACCTCTGTATCCTTATGGCCATCTTCCCATGAGATTCCCCTTGTACTTCCCTTTCCCTTCTCTTCCCCACCCTTTCAGTTCCCATTTTGGAATATAAACTACTTGAAGGCTAGGATTTGTATTTGTATACACAATATTTGTCAAGCACATAATTAGTACTTATTAAATGCTCATTATCCATCTGTCTGTCTATCTATCTGACACTGTCTGTGTCTGTTTCTCTGCCTATGTTTTTCTGTCTGTCTGTTGGTCCCTATTTTCCCGTCTGTCTGCCTCTCAACCTAGACAACGGTTTCTTTTCAAAACAAGGTTAGGACTCAATCTTGGAAGTCAGCTGGCTCATGTGGAAATCAAAACTGTGAACATATCTTTATTAGGATTCCCCTGTGGTGTACTAGGTTGACTGATCAAGAGATACTTATATCAAACCCATCCAGTCCCAAAGGAGAAGAAAAAGATGCCAAATAATCCAGATTTACCTTATATAACACTAAAAAAAATTCCTTGGTGGCACAGTAGTAAGCAAATATTATAGGGCACCATTAGCTCAGATCATCACCAAATATCAAGTTTTTTAATTAGATAATTATGAGAATATAGTTTATTCATTCATTAATTTATTAATCTGTTTAATTTACTTTTAAATAGCAAGGTTTAGTTATAATAAATCAATGTTTTCATAGCAAAAGGCCATGGAATCTACCTGTAAGCCAGCAAAAGTCTGTAATGGAGAAGCTCAATTATCTCATTTATGAATTGTGCTTCTATTGATACCTTTTTAAATTTTTTTTTGGTACAGCTGTCTTTATTATATAGTAAATGCTTCTGCCTTGATTGAAGCCCTTCATGCATGACATGGCTAGGACTAGATGGCCACTGATGTCTCTCCTAGCTCTAAATTTGTGATTCCGTAGAACATTAGGAGAGTGCAATTTTACTAGAAATTTCTAATTCATGGGTATTGCTCCCAGGATTCCAACTGAGTAAATGTTTTTAAGCTAACAGAGTCCATTAACACAGAGGGTCTTATTTGAGCAAAGATGTCCTGAGCCTTGGGAACAGACATGAAAACAAGAGGGTGATTCACACATTAAAAAACTGTCTTTTCCTGTCTAGGCTGTTGGCTGATGTCTTCCATTTTTCTTCTCTTATGTGGATATTAAAGAGTATTAGAGAAAAACAATGGGGCTAACCAGGAAGCTTTTCAAGTGTTTTGCTCCAAGGGACCACATTGTGATGTTGAGGAAGACTCCTATTCCTCAGTTCAAATCAGGTCTCAGGCACTTGCTCTGTGACTGTGCATGTCACTTAACCCTGTTTACCTCAGTTTCCTCATCTGTAAAATGAGATGGAGAAGGAAATGGAAAATCACTCCAGCACATTGCCAAGAAAACCCCAAAGGGAATCACAAAAAGTTGAACAAAGCATAAGGGCACTCTGTACCCTCTCTGGAAAATTGCCCTTTATCTCATCATCATCATTTGTCATGGGTAGAAGGAGGCTGCATTAGCCTCCTTGTGGCTGGTCAAGCATGATGACCATAATATAGTAAGTTTATATTTTTGCAATGCTTTATTTAAACTCTACAATATACTTTTTCCCACCAACTTTGTGAGGTAAGGAGTCTAGCTGTTATGATTCCAGTTCTATAGAGGAGAAAACAGAATCTTGAGAGATGATTTACTCAGGATCACACTGAAAGAAGGGACTATAATTTCAGCCAGGTGCCAAGTGCCAGCTTGACATTGTGCCTAAGGCCTTGGACTTGGAGCCAAGAAGATGTGGGTTCAAATCCTGCCTTTGACACTAGCAGTGCAAGCTTGAGCAAGTAATTTGGCTCTCTGTGCCTCAGTTTCTTTATTGGTAAAAGGAAAAAGATACTTGATGGTCTTAACGTTCCCTTCTGATTCTAAATCTTTATGATCCTGATTCCAAGACTATTGGTCTTGGTGCCTATTATTGTAAAAGTTGAGTATAACCTAGTCCTTGCACTTATATGGCATTTATGGTCATTTGAATTCACAGCAACAATGAGACAATGCATAGATAAATGCATTTTATTATTGATTTGGTTCATTAGAAAGAGTTCTTGGAACCAAAGCACCTGAGTTTTAATCCTCATCCTTCCACTGACTACTTAAATGACCTTTAGCAAATCTCTTTGGTTCCTTTGTGTCTCAGTTTTCCCTAACTGCAAATTGAGGGAGTTGAACTAGATAATCACTTCCACTATAAACACTGTGATCCTTCACTTTGATAAAACACATTGTATAGCTTCCTTTAAGTGGGTCTGACAAGTTGAGAAAGTTGATTTTCTTGGCCAGGATGTATTCAGAAGCCAAAGTGGGTTTTGGATTATCTCTAAATATTCAAAGGCTGCCTGCCCCCGAGCCAAAGGTATTTTGTGCATTTTGCATAATTTCTAGAAGGCCAGAACTCCCACTTTGCACTCTGCACTTTCTCAAATTGCCTACAGAGCAAATTGCCCACTCTTTCCATACCAGGGAAGTGTGATCTCCACTAACTCTGGGAGGGTAAGGATGGGATGGAATATTTCAGGAGGAGGGGAGAAAGGCTAGAAAGCTCTAGAGAACACTTGGAAATTGATGGGAAATGACTTTAGTCAATTCCTGGTTCCACCCAGTGCTTATTAGCTCTGTAGTTCTGGAGAGTCAAAATCTGGACTTAGCTCATTTCCTTCTTTTAGATGAGTGTAATCATTATATTTCCTGCCCCAGGGTTAGGGTGAGGATCCAAAGACATGCATGTCAGGGATTGGTATTGGGAGCCTCAGGGCACTATATAAATATAAATTCTTGTTATAAGAAGCAACAAGAATATCTTTGGTGAGGAAAAACACTCTGTAGATCTTAAAGGGTTCATTAAAGTGGGAGTGGGTATTGTTATTAGTGGAAAGAATGCTGAACACTTGAATTTAAATCTTAGCCGCTATGTGACTCCAGCCAACTCACGTTTTTCTTTTAAGAGCCTCTGCTTCCTTCATCATTCCTTCATTATCTACCTTGAAGAAATGCTATGTTGTAGGGCACTTTGCAAGTAGTAAGGGATCACAGATATGGGAGTATTATTTCCCTCTATTTGATGCTGGAGTCTGAGGTGATCCCTGCAAGCACACTTGGAATCATAGTCTTCCATGCAGATATGCTGGGCCCTCTGGGAGAGAATGCCTGAGGATTAGTCTGGCTGGCCAACAAGGCATTCTTCAGAGAGATGGAGACCTCTGGGCCAAGGTCACATCTGGTCCCTTTCTAGAAAGATGCGTTTCTTTCTCAAAACCTCTCTTGCTCCTGAGCTTTCCCTCCATTTCTGTTTCTGCTCTTGTCACCATCAGCATTGCTCTATAAGTTTTTTTCCCCTCTTTCTTTGGGTCTCTCCTTTGCCTCCTAGGCCCTGTCATTATCCTGTGGCTGTTGTCTGTCCAGAGAGTTAGGGGAGGGTAGACACAGTGGTTCCTTGGTGTTTACTTTGATAATCTCATTAACCCCAAGCCCACTGCCCAGCATGGTTCACAGAGTGTTCGGCAATCCAGAAGACCCCTGCTACATGCAGTTCAGCTCTTGAATCACAAAGATGAAAAATGACACAGTCATTTCCTCTGAGGTACTTGTCAAGCTAGTAGGATACATGCTCTGGCTACTTAACATTTCAAGGTTGGCTATAATAACTCTCCAAGATAGTCTAAATTACAAGGGATCTGCAGTCTGCATCAGGGTAGGATGTTCTCAGATCAATGAAATGATTTGAAAATATTTGTTCTTTTAGGGTCTGAAAGCAATATATACATAAATAAGTGAGTACAAGATTTATGTAAAGTCAATACAAGGTTATTTTAAAATAAGAAAGGCACTAACATTTGGGGGAATCAATTTATGATCCGTTCATTAATTCAGCAGGCATTTATTGTTTATATGCAAAGGAGAACCATATGCACACCAGTACGTCTGGGCAATTCAAAGTGTAAATTTTAATAGTTCACACATCAGTGGGAAGTTAAGTTTTCTCAATGATTATTCTGTGAGATAAGTGAGGCTGATATTATTATTCCCATCTTACAAAGGAGGAAACAATGGAGGCTCCGACTCTCAAAGAAGTAAAATGACTTGCCCAGATTACAAAAGTGACGAAATTAAAATGCAAGTTTCTTAATGTCATCTGTGCTCATTGCTTCCCTCTTTGCCATACCACTCCCTACCTTCATGAAGCTCGCTGTCTAGAGAGCAACAAAAGTCATACAGAAGAGGATTATACAAGAGTATAATAGCATGTGTTAGATGCAAAAGAGACCTGACAAAGGTGCCCTCAGAAGAGATCATTTTCAGCATCTTGATTCAGGGAGAATCAGGGAAGAAATCTTGGGGAGGTGACATCTAAACTGAGTCTCCAAGGAAAAGGATTTCAGTAGGTCAAGGTAAGGAAGTGGTACGTACCACAGATGGGTGATGGCGTGTGTGAATATTTTGTAATGAGAGAAAAAGAAAAAAAAGCAGAGGAAGGCTTGTAATCCCCTTTGGCTGAAATGTAAAGTGCATAGAAGGATGAATAATGTGATATGTCTAGAACAGGCTGTTAAAACTGTCCAGACTTTTGGTACAGTTTCAGTAATCGTGTTCCTTATGATTAGCTGCATCTCTTCTATTTGACCCCCATGGATTTCTCCTTGCCATATCTGTTGTCCCTCTAAAATATCTACTCTTACCTTTTCCCATGACTCATAGTCTCAGGGTCAGTCTTGCTGTGCTCTCCAAGGTTCTGGCCACCTCTCAGCATCCTCTCATCAACTGCTTAAATTTCTGAAGTGATCTGATGGGGTGGAGCAAACAGACTTGTTCCCTGAGATCTGTAAGGGTAATAAAACTAGGAGCAAGGCCAAAAATCCCCAGAGAATCGAATTTAAGCATTAGTGCTTAACCATCAGCACTGTTCCAGGTTAGCACAGAGAAGCAAACTGAGAGCACTCAGGAGGCAGGAAGTTCCCCATTCCTGGAGTTGTTCAAAAGATGGTTGAGTGACCTCCTGGGAGGGATGCTGTCAAGGCTGTTCATCCATGTGGTGGGAAGTTGGCTTTGTTAGCGATTCTTAACCTTCTTGTGTCCTGACCTTGAGAGTTCTGGGGAAGGCTATGGACCCCTTCTTAGGGTGATGTTTTTAAATGCAAAAAGTAAAATCCATTGGATTAAAAAAGAAACAACTAATTTTGAAATATAGTTGTTGATATATGTTTGTATACACATGTGTGTATATATATATATATACATGTATTATCATTATATTATCATCTATATCTCTCTATGTATATATGTATGTATATCTATCTATCTAGTTCACAGAGCCCAGGTTAAGAACCTCAGGAAATAGTCTCTGAGATTTCTTCCACTTGAGATTCTGTTATCTTATGACTGATTACTGTTGTCCAAAAATGGAACATAATTCCTTACAAAAGAGGTGGTTCCCCCTCCTTGGAGATTTTCAATCAAGGCTGAACGATCAGCCATCTAATATGGGACATGTAACACTGAGAATTTTCCTTTTGTGTACAAGTCATGCAAGATGGCTGCTGGAGTGCTTCTCATCTCTTAGATTCATCAATTCTGGAATTCTCATGCACTGAAGCTTAGTAGTAGAGATAATAGTTTGGAGTCAGGAGGACATGGGCTCAATCTGATCTCTGACATTTAACAGATATATGAACCAAATAGACAAGTCACTTTTTTTTTTTGTATTGCACTCTCTTCCTCTGTAAAATGGGATTACATTGCCTGCCTTTTTTTTCTCGCTCAGGTCTCCTGTAAAAATTATTAACTTTAATGATAAAAATAAATAAATAGTAATATAAATAGTAGGATTTAGTTCCTTCTATAAATGCCTCAGAAAGTCTGGGAATGATGAGGCTGCTCTAATGAATCAGGGAGGGAGCTTCCTGGAGGATGTGGTATCTGGAGAGGCAGAAAGGGCTTTAGAGGGGATTATTGCCCCATGTTACCAGATGATTCTTTACGTAAAGGGCCCTAGACTGGGTGGGTCTGAACCTGGGTAGGCTTGAAGAATGAAAATTTTCCCCAGAATTGACTTTTGCAAACTAGCTGTATGACAATTGGTAGGACCGGTTAGCCTCGTTGTATACAGTATAAAAGTAATCATATTTCAACACACACAGTTGTGAGGAAAACTTTGTAAACGAGTAAACGCCTTGTTAATAAGAATGATTTCATCTTTGTCTTTGTGACCTTAGCACCTAGCATAATTCCCAGGACAAGGAATGCGTTGAATTAATGCTTATTGATTGATTGATGGATAGACTAGTAAAAAAGGCCCTACAATTAGAGTGGAGACCTGGATGTGGACTCTGGCTCTAACATTTGTTCTTGACATGATTTTTGGATAAATCTTCCCTTCTCTGAGGACTAGATGACTTCTGAGGTCCCTTTCAACTCTAAATAATACTAAATGCTTAATGGAAATGTGTTATTAATTAATCAGGTAAGCATTCTCTCCCTTTGCCTCCCCCCACAAATCTTTGAGGAAATAACTCTGGGTCCCGTAAAATCAGTCCCCTACTTTCAAAAGCTGTGGCAAGGGATGGGGGAGGGGTTGGCCATTGGCTTGGGTCCAGCCTGCCTCCCCCTTTCTCCCCACCCCATATTCATGGGCTGCTCACTTCCACCCACTCTAGGAAAGACGAGGATGATAATTATTGCTTTGAAATAGTAAAGCTTGTCAATGACTTTTTCTTTCCCTTTCCTATAAACTCTTTATTCCCATTCATTCATTTATTAATTTATTTTTCACAAATCTCTCTGCCCACTTTCTTCTTATGCTTGGGTGAGAGGGAACATTCCAGTCCATGTCTAGGAGAACACAACCAGAGTGGATATGGGACTCTGTGGAGGGAGGCAGAAGAACTGGGTTCAGGTTTCAGCTCCAGTGCTGGGTTCATGGTATGACTCTGGGGCCATTATGCTTATCATCTCTTCAGTGTCCCCAGCTGTAAAATGGGAATAATCATACTTCTCCTAGCTTCCTCTCAGTGTTGTGATGAGACCCTAAAGGACAAGACGAATGATAGCTATAGGCTATTGTCCACAAGTGCCATGTGAAGGACTCCCAGAGGACTTGACGAATCACATTTCACCTTTAACATGCAGAGTTGATTGAAATAAGTCTCAGGAAGAGATTGGCTTAGCTATCTAAAACTTCTGATTGATTCATAGGCTGATGAGATTCTCACAACTATGAAGGCTCAATGAGTAGCCCCTCCAGAGCTAACTCCCCAGTTTCCATTCTATGTAGGATGTAGGGAAGATGGTTTCCAGAAGACAGTTGACTACTCATTCCTAGTATTCTTGGGATAGTCCTAAAGGGATGAGTTTCTAAGTATTATTCACAAACCTCCACCTTTGTGCCTCCCAGTTACAATAGCCATGACTTAATTAGCTTTTTCAGATTTCAGATTTTTCATTTTATGAATGAAATATTTGTTAAATGCATTTGACACATAGTAGACTCTATATAAATGATTGTTCCTTTTTCCCTCACCTTTTTTAGCAAAGTTATTTATTAAGATTATATAACAAGGATGTAGCAATGAAAACATTCTCCCCAGAAGCATGAGGTATATTCTCACAAATACATCCTAGGTCCATGAACCGGAAATCTCCAAACTAAAAGTTGTCCATGATTAGACTGATTCTCAGTTTTTTATGGCTGATTTAAAAGATATGATTAGATCTTCTCAGCCAATTACAATGTTTCCTATAAAAAGTCACTGGCCTTTTATCCAATAGCCAAAATCCTATAATCCTCTCAAATTAATTAAGGACTTAAACAATTTTAGTTTAAACTTAGTATTGATGGATTGATTTCAGTGGAGATATTCAGGTCTACTCTGATTACATTAATTGGGGTAGAGGTAGAATCCTAGCCTTATTGTCATTGAATACAACATTTAAAGAATGTTTGTTGTGTTATATTGTAGTTTTCAGAGATTTTGAGAATCTAAAGGTCCATTTAATCCAGGAGACTAGGTATAGTAATGCAGTAGATAGAATACTAGGACTAGAGTCAGGAAAATCTGAGTTCAAATCTGGCCTCAGACACGCGTTAGCTGTGTGACCCTGGGCAAGCCACTTAACCTCTGGCTGCCTTAGTTTCCTCATCTGTGAAAGGAGATAAAAATAGCATTTACCTTTCGGAGATATTGTGAACATCAAGTGAGATAATATTTGTAAAAAGCACTTAGCACAAGACCTAGCATACGGTAGGCACTATATAAATGCTTATTGTCTTCCCCTTCCAAACTCATTATTTGAGAAGAAGCTTTGTTATATACAGTTCAATCATTCTATGACCCAGAGAGACTGAGGCCGGCCTAAAGTTACCTAGTGAGTTGTGGGGAGCCCCAGAAAATGGTGGTCATGTTATTGAAGTGGCCCGTGCTCCCTGAGAATAGGTCTGGAGACGAGGCGCTGCCTCAGCTTCTTTCTTCATGACAGGATGAATGGTGATTTTCCCGTTTTGAAATAATGATATCCATCGGGAGAACAACATGGTAAATATGTGTGAAATCCAGCTTCAGAGCACAGATAAGGGCCTTTCTATGCCCAGGGGAGGTGCAGGAGATGGAGAACGATGGTTAACATTATGCATGAAGTTTCTCAACATCTTTCTTTTCCTCCTTGAAAACATCTTTATGGAAAACAATAATCATCTCCAGCAGCAGCATTTCCCAAATCAAAAAGAAATAGAGATTAATGGGCAGCAGGGATGGTCAGGCACAATTAGATGTGGGGATAATCCTAGGCAGGGGACAGTCCTTGACTTTTGATTTTGAAATTTCCCTGTTACATCCTTGAAAATTTAAAACCAGCTAAGCTGGGTAAGCAGGCAAAAGCGGCATTTATTTGTAGATTCTCAGAATCATTAAATCTTAGTGTGTTCAAATCTCAGAATCTTCCTGTCAGTGTTAGATTCCAGCCACAGAATGAGTTCAAAACCTCAGAATCTTAGATTAAATGTTTTATTATTTCAAATTATTTAGCAAAACATTAGAATCAGCTTTATACAGTCACTGAATCTCATGATTACAAAATTTTAGAGTCTTGGAATAAGTGTGACAATCCTAAAATCTTTGAAACAGCAACAGGATGTTAGAGTTTGAGAATCTTAGAGTCACTGAATTTTAAAATCTTGGAAACAAAATACCAGTTGCTAATTGGGGAAAGGCATTAGTGATTGGAGGCTTTAGAGAAGAAATGCAAATTTAGAGATGTCAAGGGCCTTATAGATCATCTAATCCAATCCCGTCATTTTACAGAGGAAGAAACTTTGGCCCTGAGAGTTAAAGTAACCTGCCCAATATAGGTAATTAGTAACAGAGTCAGAATCAGAACCCAAATTGGTCCTTGTTCAGAATCATTGTTCTTTGCACCAAACTTAGTCTCCTTTCTTTTGGTATCTTGCAGCAAGTAGTATCTGAATTGGACTTTAACTCCAGGAAGGGAAGGAATTCAGTGTGAAAGCAGAGAAGAGATGCATCTTGAGCATAAGCAGCAATATGATCAAAAGTATATAGATCTAGGCAAGTTCAAAGGTTAATTGGGGCACAGAGAATCATTAATGTGGTTTGCCTAGAGCATGGGATTTGAGGATAGGAGCAAGTTGAGATAGACAGAAGGGAGAGGATGGAACTAGTGTGGAGGGTCATGGATGTCAGTCAAAGGAGCCCATGTATCCCTTAGGCAGTAGGGAACCAGTGGAGATTCTTAAGTAGAGAAGTGACATGATGATCTATGCAGATCTATGCAGAAAAGAGATTAGTTTAGAAGCTCTGTGAAGGATGCATTGGAGGAGGGAGGGAAGAGGGAAGACTCTCTGGATGGGTAGCACTAATATTCTGTGTAACATGGTGTCAGTAGGGATAGCATGGAGGGGTATGGTTATGAGAACTTCTAGAGGTGGAATCTTAGGGAGGACTTAGAAGTAGGGGAGAAAGCAGGCTTATGGGATAAGGATTGCTATTTTAGCAATGCCCAAAGTATGTTTATCTCAGAGGAAATTCAGAGAGAAATTGTGTAGGAAAGAGGTTGTCACCAGATTGTCAAAGAATGCCTTGACAGCAACTCCAAATTTAATTCCCTTCTAATATAACTGATGAGCCATTTGAGTGTCTTATGTGTTGATCTGTATCTTTTTGTGGGCTCTTGTGGGTCTTCTATCTTCTGAAGTGTATGTGTGTGTATGTATATGTGTGTGTATGTGTGTATGTGTATATGTGTGTATGTGTGTGCACGGTATATGTGTGTGTATGTGTGTATGTATGTGTGTATGTGCATACATGTGCATGTGTGTATATGTGTATGTGTGTGCACGGTATATGTGTGTATGTGTATGTGTGTATATGTGTATGTGTGTGCACGGTATATGTGTGTATGTGTATGTGTGTATATGTGTATGTGTGTGCATGGTATATATGTGTGTATGTATATGTGTGTATGTATATATGTGTATATATGTATGTGTATATGTGTATGTGTGTGCATGGTATATGTGTGTATGTGTATGTGTGTATGTGTATGTATGTGCATGGTATATGTGTGTATGTGTATATGTGTATGTGTGTATGTGTATGTATGTATGTGGGTATATGCATATGTGTGTATATGTGTATGTATATGTGTGTATATATGTGTGCATGTGTATATGTGTATGTGTGTGTGTCTGTGTGTGTCTGTGTCTGTGTCTGTGTCTGTGTGCCTGTGTGCCTGTGTGTCTGTGTGAGTGTATGAGAAAGGAGGAGGAAGAAGAGGAAGAAATTGAAGGCGGGCCTATACTCAGCCTGCATTTGCGGCTGTAAATGCTTGAATGGGAACCAAGTCCCCTTTACTCATTTTTTGAGGAAATTAGGATATGAATTATAGCCTGAATATTTCAGGAGATTTTCCTGGAGCAGTAACTTGTTTTAAGGGTAATACATTAAAGAGAGAAAGCAATCCTCTTGGGCTTGGTTCCCAGGATCAGGTATATTCTGGGTGAACCTGAATTTTTTGAGAAACTCTGGGTCATGTTTATACATAGAATATTGTAGCCACATGTTTGTTCCATTTCCTTAACTTTACTTAGGCTATTCCCATACCTAGAATGTTCTCCCTCCTCTTCTTCTATTCTTGGAATCCCTTATTTCATTGAAGGTTTAGCTCAAATACCAATATCTACATTAATTAAACTTTTCTCAATGCTAGTTCCTTCCCTCCAACCAATTTCTGTTTGTTCTTTCTCTATTTTGTATGTACTCATTTGTGTAATGCTATTTTCTATCCATTTGTAAGGTTTTTGAGATCAAAAGTTGTTGTTATAGTTATTTTTGCATGCCTAGTGCATGGTACTAACCCTGGCCCATGGTATTTGATGATTATTAATTTAATTTAATTGGATAATCCTGATGACAAAGAGTTCAACAGTGGATGGCTGTGTGAATGGTGAAGTTCCCACCAATATCATGAAGGAAGAACAGTTTAGGGGGCTAAGAACTTATATCCCAGTATAGTGTTTTGCCCTCAGAGTTCAATCAAAGTCAATCAGTACTGTGGTTGATTTAGAAGTCTTCTGAAAGAGGTGGGTGTAGTCTAACATGGACTTGGTCAAAAGAAGAAGTATCAACAAAGATATTTTCAGGGACACATCTGTTGCTGATCTTGTGGCGCTGATTCATTATCCCCCAAAACATGCAGTGTCCTTTGTAGCCTAAGGTCCATCACTGTAGGGTTGCACAGGGTCCCATCCAACACAGGGAAATCTAGATATATAGGAATAGAATTAGAAATACTGGCACTCCAGCCTCTATACTACTGTGCCATGAGGAGGTCTCACTTGGCTCTCTTAGCCTCTCTCTTCCCAGAGAAACAGCTTCGCAGCAGTAGTAGAATGAAATAGCCTGAAATGCCTGCCCACTGACTTTGATTCTCCTTATTTTAAGGATCAAATGAGATTATTCTATTTAATTCAACAAACGTTTATTAAGCTGCTACTACTTTGGATACAAAGGCCCAAACTAAATAGTACTTGCTCTGGGGGTGTTTAACTTCTCTCATGGTTTTCATCATGTACAAGAGTTAGTAAATTAAAAATAGTTTGAAGAGTGAGAGGGTGCCGATAAGGGGGGTGAGGGATCAGTAAGGACCTCATGTAGGAGGTGTTGCTTAGAGTTCTGTTCTGAAAGATGGCAAAGAGCTGTTAGAGCAAAGTGGTAGCAAAGAGGTGACTTAGAATCATTTTCCTGAGTTCAAATCCTACTCCCCACATTTATTATCTGGGTGACCCTGGACAAGTAAGTCACTTCACACTATTTGTCTTAATTCTTCAGGTGTAAAATAAGTCAGAGGAGGAAATGGCAAACCACTCTGCCAAGAATCCCCCCTTCCACATCCCACAGCGAAGTCACAAAAAGTCTGAAATGACTGAACAGTCAACACCAGCAAGGACTCTTTAAGACAGTGATGAGGAGAGAGAACATGAGGAGGGAGGAGTTAGAATGTCATGTACAAAGGAGGACTTGTAGTGGTCTGGAAGGGAGAGTGCATGAAGAAGAGTAATAGAAATGACCAGAAAGTCCAAGAAAAGCCCTTTTGGAGAGGGCTGTAAATGTCAGCCTAGTATCTGGAGACAATAGAGAACCATTAAAGATTTTTGAATAGTGCAGTGACATAGGATCTTATTAACAAAAATCTAGAAATGAAAGAGACTCAGAGGTGGCCATCTTGTCTGTTTGTTTAGATGAGGAGCCAAACCTTTGTTTTACTGATGAAGCACCCTTAAAGAGAGATTCAGCCCCAAGTCCTTGGTTTCCAATGGTAGAGCACTTTTCCTCCATTTCATTTTACCCGAGATAGACTTAGTGTTTTGAGTAGTATACATCTGGCAGCTATGCAGAGAAGCCATTGGATAGGGGGAAACCTGGAAGAAAAGGAAACTCTTGTTGTCCAGGTGAGAGGAAAGGGCCGAACTGTGACTGTGACTGAGTGAGTACTGAGGTGAATGAATGTGAGGGGTACAGATGAGTGTGGGGTTGCAAATCTGAGTGACTTGAAAAAGATGACAGTATCAGCTATGAAAATGAAGAAATTAGGAAGAGGTCAGTTTAGGGAGAAACTTAGTGATTTCCGTTTTGGACATGTTGAGTGCAGGATACCTATGGGATATCCAGAGAGAGCTCCCCAGTACTAGGCAATTACTCATACTATTCTGGAGTACAGAGAAAAAATCAGGACTGAATATATAGGTTTAGGAATAATCTGCAGAGAAATATGATAATTGAACCCATGGGAGTTGATAATATATGTAAAGCACTTTGTAAACTTAAATCTCTGCATAAATGTCAGCTATTATTATCCTTCCAAAAAAATTAGAATCTTTTGATTCTTCATCTTGTTGTGGAGATAGAATCCTCACCAGCCCTGCTCAGGGACCAAGTTTGTGAGGGAGCAGTACCATGGAAAGCGCCTGGGCTCCTGAGTCCAGATGGACCTTCTTGGCATTCCTCACACATGTCCTTCTATCTCCCATTTCTGTGTCTTTGCAAGATTATTTCCCATGCCTGGAAAATGCTCCCTCCTCACTTCTGCCTTGAGACCATTTAGCATGAATCTCTCTTCTCCTTCCTCTACATTTCACAGCCCCCCGACACTCCTTTCCCCTTCCCTAGCTCCTACTTTATTCCAGGCTCCATTAAAGTGGTTGGCCCTTCGAATCTAACCTCAAGCCTTTCCATTAATTAACCTCATCTTCTTACGTCTTTTCCTAACTTTTGCTCCCAGCATTATCCTCTCCCTATTTCTAATCTTCAATATCGCCCTGGCTTCTGGTTTCTAATAGTCAGTCTACAAAGGCTTTCAAGTCCCTTAAACCTGTTCTAGAACCTATCATTCCCTCTAGCTATCACCATGTTATCTCTTCTCCTCTTTTCAGCTGTCTTCAAAAACTCCTATGGACTTATTCCCTCTGTTTCGTCTCCTGTCCCTCTTTTCCAGATCCTTTGCTACTTGACTTCTGATATCACTCAGCTGAAAAGTTTTTTCCCTAAAGTTACCAGTGGTCAATGGTCTGATGATCTTTTCTCAATTCTCACACTTTTCAACAGCATTTTGAGCCATTGAATGTCCTTCTTGGTACTCTCTTCTCTCTGAGTTTTCATGACACTGATTTCTCTTAGTTTTCCTCGTCTTTGACTTCTGTCTCCTTTGATGGATATGCAACTATGGATATGTCCCAAGGTTCCAGCTTGGGCTTCCATACTTCCATATCACTTAGTGACCTCATCAGAGATCTAATAATCTCAGGTGTTTAATTATCATGTCTATATAGGTGTTCCCCTTTTCTACATGTTTAATCCTAGTTTCTCTCTTGAGCTGTCTGTTGGATATTCAAACTGCATGTCTCATAGGTAAATTAAACTGATCCAAAAAGGCTGTTAACTTTCCCCACTAAAGTCACCTCTCTCCAAAACTTCTCCATTTTTGTAGATTCCATCATTCTTCCTTCACTAACTTTGTAACCTTATTATTGACAGAACTTAATTGTTGATAGGACCAGAGGTATATGGGGTATTCACAGAGGATTAGCGTTTTTTTAAAAGCCAACTAATTTTATTTTTTCCCTTTTTAAAAGTTTTATTTTATTAAAATTTTTATTTTCAAAACATATGCATGGATAATTTTTCAACACTGATCTTTGAAAAACCTTGTGTACCAAATTTCCCCCCTTCCCTACACCCCCCAAATGGCAAGTGATTCAATATATGTTAAACATGTGCAATTCTTCTATACATATTTCTATAATTATCATGCTGCACAAGAAAAATCAGATCAACAAGGGAAAAAATGAAAAAGGAAACAAAATGCAAGCAAACAACAACAAAAAGAAGTGAAAATGCTATGTTGTGATCTAAACTCAGTTCCCACAGTCTCTCTCTGGATGTAAATGACTCTCTTCATCACTTTAATCATCTCATTGTTGAAAATGGCCACATCCATCAGAATTGATCATCATACAGTATTGTTGTTGAAGTATATAATGATCTCTTGGTTCTGCTGATCTCACTCAGCATCAGTTGATGTAAGTCTCTCCAGGCCTCTCTGTATTCATCCTGCTGGTCATTTCTTACAGAACAATAATATTCCATAATATTCATATACCACAATTTATTCAGCCATTCTCCAATTGATGGGCATTCATTCAATTTCCAGTTTCTGGCCACTACAAAGAGGGCTGCCACAAACATTCTTGCACATACAGGTCCCTTTCCCTTCTTTAAAATCTCTTTGGGATATAAGCCCAGTAGAAACACTGCTGAGTCAAAGGGTATGCACAGTTTGATAACTTTTTGAGCATTGTTCCAAATTGCTCTCCAGAATGGTTGGATCTGTTCACAATTCCACCAACAATGTATCAGTGTCCCAGTTTTCCAATATCCCTTCCAATATTCTACATTATCTTTTTCTGTCATCTTAGCCATTCTGACAGGTGTGTTGTGGTTGTCTTAATTTGTATTTCTCTGATCAACAGTGATTTAGAATACCTTCTCATATGACTAGAAATGCTTTCAGTTTCTTTACCTGAAAATTGTCTGTTCATATCCTTTGACCATTTATCACTGGGGAATGAGCCGACTAATTTTCAAGGCTGCTTATTCACTTTTGACTTTTATGGGCCCCTCAGCTGTCACCCATGGCTCCAAAAAGCTATGGCCATACTGCGGTAAACCTTCTTGGAAGATAGGCTAAACCAGGTTAATGATAACTGACAAGATTCAAACCCTTCAGTGAGTTAGGGGGATGTCTGCTCCATGCATGTGAAAATTTTTCCCCAGCAGAATGGGGCAGATGAAAACATTTTGTTCCAAGAGCCATGAAGGCAGCCAAAGCAGGCACTAGGGAGTGCTTAGAGCTTGGTCAGACCTGAAAGATGCCAAGGTCATCCTCTACATCCTGGGCCATCGCCAGTTGTCCTGACTTTGGTCTTGCCGCTGGATGCTTCTGGATGAGAGAACAAAGCTGACGATATTGTTCAGCTCTACCTCACTTATAGCTGATTCATAAGCAAGTTAAAATGTAAACCTGTGATGTCATCGGTCCTCCTCCTTCTCACTCATCTCACCTATATAACCGGCTTCAAATTCTTGTGTGTGATCCTTACTTAGTGTCCTGGCCTTTGCACTCTCTCCCTGGCTATCTCTGAGACACAGAAAGATGATTCATGGGATCATAGATTTAAAGCAAGAAAGGACTTTGGAGATTGTCTGACCCAACACCTTCATTCTATAAAATAGGAAACCAAAGCCAAGGAGGTCCTGACCCAAAGTAACACAGAGAGCTTCAGAGGTAGAATTTGAATCCAGCTCGCCATACCTGGAGAAGACGGCTCCCTGCCCACAGCTTGGTTCTGTATGCATGTGAAAGGACGATCCACATAACACATGTCATGTGTCAAGTTTACAGGCAAAAAGTACAGTGGGAATTGGTGACAAACAACAGGGGAATCTTACTGAAGAAGCTTAGACTTGAGTCAGGTTCCTATGTATAGAGCATAGTAACAATTCCCATTTACATAGTGCTTTCAAGTTTAACAAAGCACTTTTTACACAACTATGAAGTAGGTATTCAAGTTATCATTATCTCCTCCACAGAGGAGGACAATGAGGTCCATCGAGGTCAAGTGGCCCCTGCTTACATGGTCAGTGAGTGTCAGATAGGGATAGCTATTGAGAATGTGGTATCTATACTGTAGGGAATTTTCTGAATCAAAACCCAAGGCTCCAGCACTGTTTTGACAATGTTATAGATTCCTCCCTGATTTTGTTCCTATACCTTTCTACCTACCCCTCAATCTCTCTCTCTCTCTCTCTCTCTCTGTCTCTCTCTCTCTTTCTCTCTCTCTCTCTCTTTCTCTCTCTCTCTGTCTCTCTGTCTCTCTCTCTCTGTCTCTCTCTCTGTCTCTCTCTCTCTCTGTCTCTCTGTCTCTCTCTCTCTTTCTCTCTCTCTTTCTCTCTCTCCATATATATATACATATATGTATATATATACACACGCACACACATGCAAGTGTGCATATAAATATATGTACATATACATGAATATGTATGCATGTGTGAGTATACATGTACATGTTGCTGTTTGACCCCATTTGCGGTTTTCTTGGTAAAGATATTGGAGTAATTTTGCCATTTCCTTATCCAGCTCATTTTATAGATGAGGAAACTGAGGTAAACAGGGTTAACTGATTTACTCATCATTACACAGCTAGTAGCTATGTATATGCAATGCATTCATATGTGTATATACATGAAATCCTGTACATATCCATGTATGTATGTATGTGCACACATTTATACACATGTGTATAAAATATTTTATGATTTGGCAAGCACTTTGCATATGTTATCCTATTTGATCCTCTCAACTAGGTGATGCTGAGAAAGGTTTTTTGACTTTCACAGGGCCATATCTTTCAGGTATCAGGGCCAAAACTAGACTTGGAGCTTCCTGACTCTAAGGCCAGCACTCTCTCCACCAGACATCTCTCCCTAGCAGAGATAGAGACACACACACACACACACACACACACACACACACACACATACACACACAGACAAAGAGAGACAGACAGACAGAGAGAAAGAGAAAGACAGGGAGAGAAAGCTCTCGAAGATGTCCTGGTATTGGTGATCCCTCATCACTGCTCTGCCAGAACAAAATGGGAGTGTTTCCATCATGCTGCAGCATGGTGTGGTTGGAAACAACCTGGAAAGACTGTCTGCAGCAAGGGGGCTTTGCATATGAAGATGAAGAGTGGATGGTGGCAGCAGGGACAGCTGGGATTCAGAAGGCCTGGGTTCCTTCCCAGCTCTGACTCTGAAGAGCCGTGTGATAGGAAGTTAGCTTCTTTCTGGCTCCATCATTGTTTATTTAAAGGAGGGAGCTGGGAACAAGGGAGAACACTAATGGTCACACCACTGGCTAGGTGATCTGCATTCCAAACCAGCCTTCATTACTTCCTAACTGGTTGGGCTTGGCCAAGTCTCTTATCCCTGAAATAAAATACATTGGGTTACAGAAGAAAGCACTTACATTGAAACAAAAGATTTTTTGTCAATTTTTTTTTTAATGAAGTTCATGGACACCAGGTAAAGAAGCCGTGTCTAAAGACTCTTCCGACTCCCAATAAATGTTCCCATGAACATTCTGAGTCCCAAGGTGCTGTCCATCTCCACCATGCCAGTTCAAGTATTCTGTGTTCTGACTTTCTGTTTTCCAACACTCCTCTGTCATCCAAGACCCTTCCGCCCCTGACAGTCTGAGTCGTCTATGACTGTTTGCTTACTTCAGACTTGAGTGGCCAAAAGAACTCAGAAGAACGGGGTTACGTGGGCTGGAGGTGCCTGTGGGATCCAGGCCTCTTTGGGTCCCTGCAGGAGTGACAGGCCTCTGTGGAGATTTTGTTCCATAGGCCAGGTGTGACTCACCTCCCAAGCCGAGGAACGTTGCAGTCTCGGCCTGCCACTGATTCATCCATCCCAGTGCCAGCTCCCAAATCAGGCTGGCCGCCTTTGCCAAGGGCCTGCAGTGGCACAGGTGTGGGCAGTATGAGTCACTCCTCATCCCATCTCAAAGGGGGCGCTTTCGTTGCCCACTCTCTTTGGCAGTCCTCATTTGGCAAAGGGAGACAGTTGCCCATGGGAAGTCCAAGTATTTGGATTGTAGCTTTCAAACTCCCTCCTTGTGGGATGCTTACCTGCCAGGGCCTCTGAAAAACATGGGAGCTTGCTTGGCATTTTCAGGTGGTCATGGCAGCTTTAGTTCCTCACTTCCTTTTCTTCAAGAGAAAAGAAGGAAGAAGATGAGTAAGACTATGTGTCTGGGATGTTTTTTTTTTTTCTGGGACTATTTGATATTCTTATATTTGTGTTTATGAGTATATGTCTGTATACTGTGTGTATGTGAGGTGTGTCTATGACATGTTTGTGGGTTTATGGCGCATTTATCAGGTGCTGTTTTCCCTATGAGTGGCCATGTACCTGTTATGTATGTGGAGGGATGCTGTGGTTTTCTGCTGTATTCATGGGCATGTATTTGTGCAAGTATGAGTTGTGAACTCTGAAATTCATTTCACTTCACTTCAAGAATCATGACCCCAGACCTTGGCATCCACCTTACAGATTACAGTAAGAGCTGCTTGAGAGTAGAGCTTGTTTTGCTTTTCCATTGGTAGTTTCAGCTCTTAGCATAATGTTTGGCACTTAGTAACTGTTTAATTTTTTTCCCATTCATTTAAATAAATATTTTTGAATAAATAAAAATTTAAATAAATAAATAAGGAGCCAGATGTCATGATAAGTTCAGGGATTAAAAACAGAAATAAAAGTCTCCCCTTCTTTGAAGGAACTTTAGTTTTCCTGGTCAAAAGCAATGTATATTTGGATGTCAATAGAAAGTATATATGGAAGATCTCTCTTTGTCTCTGTCTCTCTCTCAGTGGAAGTTGGGAGGAGCAAGAAGACTTGGTAAAATCAGTATTGGCTTGTAGGTAACAGTGTTTATATTAAGTTTTCAGGAGATGGGGGTGAAGAGGGAGAGGGTTCCTGGTGGGAGATGCCATGGGAGATGGGAAAAGGAGATGCGGATGTAGAAAATGGAATGTTAGGTCTGTGCCCCCAGACTTCTGAGTCTGAAGCTTAGGCTCAAGAATTGCAAAGGACCTTAGGTGCCAGGCCCCCGTCAGTCAGTCAGCCCACAGGGCTTCCATGGGCCAGACAAGGCAACTAGGTGGCTCAGTGAGAGAGAGAGTGGATAGAATCAAGACCACCTGAGTTCAAATCAAACTGGAAGAAACCTAAGTGTCGGGGTAAATGGCACCCTAGAACAGGATCTAGAATGTTAGAGCTGGAAGGGAACTTAGAACTTAGTGTCAAGAGTAAATGACATCCTAGAGCATAGGAAAATGTCGAAACTAGAAGGGATCTTAATGGTCAAAATTAATTAAAGATTTAGAAAGGTATCTGTGGCCATTGCAGACTAAGGTTCCTGAGTTCTAAAATCCAGAATCTCTGTTTTATAAATTTACTTAATTCTGTGTTTTCTCATTGTTCCAGTACTCAAAGGAATGGAGATTTCATTGTTGTAGGTCTTCCTAGGTTTCTGTGGCCAGAAGGACGTCTCCCCAATGAGCAATCAGAGGCTCTGGTCCTGTGTTTCTCAGGGCCGGGCTGGGTTGGGCCTTCAATGCCAGACCGCATCCATCATTAAGCCCCCATTGGAAGCCTTTCCAGTCTGGGAGGCTGAGTTTCCCAAAGTCACTGAAAGGTCGGGCTTGTCTCCATGGCCCAGGGAAGCATTGGAGGAAGACTTTATCAAGGAACTCACACACACACACACACACACACACACACACACACACACACACACACACACACACAAAACCACCTCTGTTAGTGAGTCCTCTTTTAAAAAGCCAGACTATATTTTTTTAAGTGGAGTAAAAACCAATGCTATTAAGGCAACCGAGAGGAAGAGTTGCAGTCTCCAAGTCCACAGTCTGTGGGGATAAACTCTGTGGGCCAGGAGCTCTATAGGCCTGGAGCTCTGTGGGCTGGGAGCTCTGTGGGCCGGGAGCACTGTGTGCCGGGAGCTCTGTGGGCCGGGAGCTCTGTGGGCCGGGAGCTCTGTGGGCCTGGACCTGTGTGGGCCTAGAGCTCTGTGGGCCGGGAGCTCTGTGGGATCAGCTCTGTGGGCCGGGAGCTCTGTGGGCCGGGAGCTCTGTGTGCCTGGAGCTGTGTGGGGATCAGCTCTGTGGGTCGGGAGCTCTGTGGGCCTGGAGCTCTGTGGGCCTGGAGCTCTGTGGACCTGGAGCTCTGTGGGGATCAGCTCTGTGGGTCGGGAGCTCTGTGGACCTGGAGCTCTGTGGGCCTGGAGCTGTGTGGGCCGGGAGCTCTGTGGACCTGGAGCTCTGTGAGCCTGGAGCTGTGTGGGCCGGGAGCTCTGTGGACCTGGAGCTCTGTGGGCCTGGAGCTCTGTGGACCTGGAGCTCTGTGGGGATCAGCTCTGTGGGTCGGGAGCTCTGTGGACCTGGAGCTCTGTGGGCCTGGAGCTGTGTGGGCCGGGAGCTCTGTGGACCTGGAGCTCTGTGGGCCTGGAGCTCTGTGGACCTGGAGCTCTGTGGGGATCAGCTCTGTGGGCCTGGAGCTGTGTGGGCCGGGAGCTCTGTGGACCTGGAGCTCTGTGGGCCTGGAGCTCTGTGGACCTGGAGCTCTGTGGGGATCAGCTCTGTGGGTCGGGAGCTCTATGGACCTGGAGCTCTGTGGGCCTGGAGCTGTGTGGGCCGGGAGCTCTGTGGACCTGGAGCTCTGTGGGCCTGGAGCTCTGTGGACCTGGAGCTCTGTGGGTCGGGAGCTCTGTGGGCCTGGAGCTCTGTGGGCCTGGAGCTCTGTGGGCCTGGAGCTCTGTGGGCCGGGAGCTCTGTGGGCCTGGAGCTCTGTGGGCCGGGAGCTCTGTGGACCTGGAGCTCTGTGGGGATCAGCTCTGTGGGTCGGGAGCTCTGTGGGCCTGGAGCTCTGTGGGCCTGGAGCTCTGTGGGCCTGGAGCTCTGTGGGCCGGGAGCTCTGTGGGCCTGGAGCTCTGTGGGCCGGGAGCTCTGTGGGCCGGGAGCTCTGTGGGCCTGGAGCTCTGTGGGGATCAGCTCTGTGGGCCAGGAACTCTGTGGGCCTGGAGCTCTGTGGGGATCAGCTCTGTGGACCTGGAGCTCTGTGGGCCTGGAGCTCTGTGGGCCTGGAGCTCTATGGACCTGGAGCTCTGTGGGGATCAGCTCTGTGGACCTGGAGCTCTGTGGGCCTGGAGCTCTATGGACCTGGAGCTCTGTGGGGATCAGCTCTGTGGACCTGGAGCTCTGTGGGGATCAGCTCTGTGGGTCGGGAGCTCTGTGGGTCTGGAGCTGTGTGGGCTGGGAGTTCTGTGGGATCAGCTCTGTGGGCCGGGAGCTCTGTGGGGATCAGCTCTGTGGGCCTGGAGCTCTGTGGGTCGGGAGCTGTGTGGGCCTGGAGCTGTGTGGGGATCAGCTCTGTGGGTCGGGAGCTCTGTGGGCCTGGAGCTCTGTGGACCGGGAGCTCTGTGGGCCTGGAGCTCTGTGGACCTGGAGCTCTGTGGGCCTGGAGCTCTGTGGGCCTGGAGCTCTGTGGACCTGGAGCTCTGTGGGCCTGGAGCTCTGTGGACCGGGAGCTCTGTGGACCTGGAGCTCTGTGGGCCTGGAGCTCTGTGGGCCAGGAACTCTGTGGGCCTGGAGCTCTGTGGGCCTGGAGCTCTGTGGGCCTGGAGCTCTGTGGACCTGGAGCTCTGTGGGCCTGGAGCTCTGTGGACCTGGAGCTCTGTGGGCCTGGAGCTCTGTGGACCGGGAGCTCTGTGGACCTGGAGCTCTGTGGGCCTGGAGCTCTGTGGGCCAGGAACTCTGTGGGCCTGGAGCTCTGTGGGCCTGGAGCTCTGTGGGCCTGGAGCTCTGTGGACCGGGAGCTCTGTGGACCTGGAGCTCTGTGGGATCAGCTCTGTGGGCCAGGAACTCTGTGGGCCTGGAGCTCTGTGGGCCTGGAGCTCTGTGGACCTGGAGCTCTGTGGGCCTGGAGCTCTGTGGGCCTGGAGCTCTGTGGACCTGGAGCTCTGTGGGCCTGGAGCTCTGTGGGCCGGGAGCTCTGTGGGCCTGGAGCTCTGTGGACCTGGAGCTCTGTGGGGATCAGCTCTGTGGACCTGGAGCTCTGTGGGCCTGGAGCTCTGTGGGCCTGGAGCTCTGTGGACCTGGAGCTCTGTGGGGATCAGCTCTGTGGACCTGGAGCTCTGTGGGGATCAGCTCTGTGGGTCGGGAGCTCTGTGGGTCTGGAGCTGTGTGGGCTGGGAGTTCTGTGGGATCAGCTCTGTGGGCCGGGAGCTCTGTGGGGATCAGCTCTGTGGGCCTGGAGCTCTGTGGGTCGGGAGCTGTGTGGGCCTGGAGCTGTGTGGGCCGGGAGCTCTGTGGGCCTGGAGCTCTGTGGGCCGGGAGCTCTGTGGGTCTGGAGCTCTGTGGGCCGGGAGCTCTGTGGGGATCAGCTCTGTGGTCTGGGAGCTCTGTGGGCCGGGAGCTCTGTGGGCCGGGAGCTCTGTGGGGATCAGCTCTGTGGTCTGGGAGCTCTGTGGACCTGGAGCTCTGTGGAGATCAGCTCTGTGGGCCTGGAGCTCTGTGGGCCTGGAGCTCTGTGGACCTGGAGCTCTGTGGGGATCAGCTCTGTGGACCTGGAGCTCTGTGGGCCTGGAGCTCTGTGGACCTGGAGCTCTGTGGGGATCAGCTCTGTGGGTCGGGAGCTCTGTGGGTCTGGAGCTGTGTGGGCCTGGAGCTCTGTGGGATCAGCTCTGTGGGCCGGGAGCTCTGTGGGGATCAGCTCTGTGGGCCTGGAGCTCTGTGGGTCGGGAGCTGTGTGGGCCTAGAGCTCTGTGGGCCAGGAGCTCTGTGGGCCTGGAGCTCTGTGGGCCTGGAGCTCTGTGGACCTGGAGCTCTGTGGGCCAGGAGCTCTGTGGGGATCAGCTCTGTGGTCTGGGAGCTCTGTGGGTCTGGAGCTCTGTGGGCCGGGAGCTCTGTGGGGATCAGCTCTGTGGGCCGGGAGCTCTGTGGGTCTGGAGCTCTGTGGGCCGGGAGCTCTGTGGGGATCAGCTCTGTGGGCCGGGAGGTCTGTGGGGATCAGCTCTGTGGGCCTGGAGCTCTGTGGGTCTGGAGCTCTGTGGGCCGGGAGCTCTGTGGGTGTGGAGCTCTGTGGGCCGGGAGCTCTGTGGGGATCAGCTCTGTGGGTCTGGAGCTCTATGGGCCGGGAGCTCTGTGGGCCTGGAGCTCTGTGGACCTGGAGCTCTGTGGGGATCAGCTCTGTGGACCTGGAGCTCTGTGGGGATCAGCTCTGTGGGTCGGGAGCTCTGTGGGTCTGGAGCTGTGTGGGCTGGGAGTTCTGTGGGATCAGCTCTGTGGGCTGGGAGCTCTGTGGGGATCAGCTCTGTGGGCCTGGAGCTCTGTGGGTCGGGAGCTGTGTGGGCCTGGAGCTGTGTGGGCCGGGAGCTCTGTGGGCCTGGAGCTCTGTGGGCCGGGAGCTCTGTGGGTCTGGAGCTCTGTGGGCCAGGAGCTCTGTGGGGATCAGCTCTGTGGTCTGGGAGCTCTGTGGGCCGGGAGCTCTGTGGGCCTGGAGCTCTGTGGGCCTGGAGCTCTGTGGACCTGGAGCTCTGTGGGGATCAGCTCTGTGGACCTGGAGCTCTGTGGGCCTGGAGCTCTGTGGACCTGGAGCTCTGTGGGGATCAGCTCTGTGGACCTGGAGCTCTGTGGGGATCAGCTCTGTGGGTCGGGAGCTCTGTGGGTCTGGAGCTGTGTGGGCCTGGAGCTCTGTGGGATCAGCTCTGTGGGCCGGGAGCTCTGTGGGGATCAGCTCTGTGGGCCTGGAGCTCTGTGGGTCGGGAGCTGTGTGGGCCTAGAGCTCTGTGGGCCGGGAGCTCTGTGGGCCTGGAGCTCTGTGGACCTGGAGCTCTGTGGCCCGGGAGCTCTGTGGGGATCAGCTCTGTGGTCTGGGAGCTCTGTGGACCTGGAGCTCTGTGGCCCGGGAGCTCTGTGGGGATCAGCTCTGTGGTCTGGGAGCTCTGTGGGCCGGGAGCTCTGTGGGTCTGGAGCTCTGTGGGCCGGGAGCTCTGTGGGGATCAGCTCTGTGGGCCTGGAGCTCTGTGGGCCGGGAGCTCTGTGGGGATCAGCTCTGTGGGCCTGGAGCTCTGTGGGCCGGGAGCTCTGTGGGGATCAGCTCTGTGGGCCTGGAGCTCTGTGGGGATCAGCTCTGTGGGTCTGGAGCTCTGTGGGCCGGGAGCTCTGTGGAGATCAGCTCTATGGTCTGGGAGCTCTGTGGGCCGGGAGCTCTGTGGGTCTGGAGCTCTGTGGGCCTGGAGCTCTGTGGGGATCAGCTCTGTGGGTCTGGAGCTCTGTGGGCCGGGAGCTCTGTGGAGATCAGCTCTATGGTCTGGGAGCTCTGTGGGCCGGGAGCTCTGTGGGTCTGGAGCTCTGTGGGCCGGGAGCTCTGTGGGGATCAGCTCTGTGGGTCTGGAGCTCTGTGGGCCGGGAGCTCTGTGGGGATTAGCTCTGTGGGCCTGGAGCTCTGTGGGCCGGGAGCTCTGTGGGTGTGGAGCTCTGTGGGCCAGGAGCTCTGTGGGGATCAGCTCTGTGGGTCTGGAGCTCTATGGGCCAGGAGCTCTGTGCGGATCAGCTCTGTGGGCCGGGAGCTCTGTGGGATCAGCTCTGTGGCCCTGGAGCTCTGTGGGCCACAGTGGCTGTCCCTGCCCCAGACCATTTTGTCTGTCTCTTTCCTTTACTCCCATCATCTCCTGCCTTGCATCCTGCTTATCTGTACAAAGCTGGCCCTGCCCCCTCTTCCTGAGGGAATCACCATGTTGGTTTTTTGGTGTCCTCAGCACATAGTAGGAGCTTAATAGCTGAGTCCCTGCCTGGACACCAGCTCTGTGGGAGTCTCCCTTTTAGTTCCAAGGGCTGTCCAGCAGCAGAAGCAGCAGCTCCTCCCCCGCCCTCCTGGATGCTTCTTAATGGTGTGCTTATTAGGAGAAGGATATCTGCTGACAGGAAAGGTGACAATTCCCCTGTACATTTAACCTGGGGTCAGCGGGGACAGAAAATGTCAGCAGCGGACCCATCACCGAGGCCATAGGGCCTCCCATCAGGCAATCAATTACATCCTCCATTAGTGACCCCCGTAAGCATCCGTCAGTAGAGTTTGCTGGACAGGCAGCAGCCGGGTCGTGGCCCTTTTCTTTCTGGAGGGATGAGCAAATGGGGGGTGGATCCACCTAGCAGAACAAGCCCCCAAATGCAGTGCCCGGGAGGCGGGTCTCCATCAGTGCAGCACCCTCTGGCTCTGGGCTGAAGCAAACAGGAACTTGGGTGAGCTTCAGGGAGAAGGCCTGGCAAGGGGCCCTTTTCCTGCTGCACAGGCTCAGAGAGCCCTGGAACGCTTACTTCTCAGCACGAAGAGGAAGTTCCTGCCTGGTGTCCAAGGCCTTCCCAGGCGAGGGCCACCTCGCCTTCACACCTCTCAGTGTCACTAATTCCTCCACATGTTGTTCCCTCCGGATAAACTGGATGCCCCTGCATCCTGGGATGCCCTTCCCTCGTCTCTTCTCTGGTTGGAGTTCTTCCTGTAATCAGAGCTCCATGTGCCCTCGCTGGGAGGCCCTTCTTGGTCCCCCACAGTTAGTCAGCTCCCTCAGGTTTTCCATAGCTCCTGATTTTCAGGCTGTATCTATCACTATGCTTTAGTTATACATATTCTCCCCCAGTCAGTGGCACAGTGGGCATATCTGGACCTCTTCACACACTGACTAACTGTATGACTCTGGGCAAGTCAGTCAGCCCCAGTCTGCCTCCGTAAAACAAGAACATAATCACACCTCACTCCCAGGACAGTGTGAGGGTAAAATGAGGTAACATTTATAAACTGTTTTACAAACTTTAAATCACTTTATAAACACTATTATTATTATTGGGTTTTTTTTTTTACCTCTTCTATTAGATTATATAATTTTTAATAATGAAAACTGTCTTATCTAAACTAACTCTTCCACTGCCAAACTTAGAGCTCTACGGACAGCTACTTAGGAATCATTTGTTGAATTTGAACTTGAATGTTCCCTATTGATGAAAACAAATAAAAAGAAAAAAACAGGTGCTTGTTGTTCAACAAGAAAGGCTTAGGATAGGAGGTGTTTCTCATGGGAAGACACTGGAATGTCCGGACTCCTGTAGCCCTTAGCAGAAGGATGGAATAGATGGCCTCAGAACGGGCTTTCCAGAGCAAAGGTTGAGAGAACCAATGGTCCCATCTCTGGAGTAAGATACAGATACATAGCGTGCCAGTGATAGGCAGGAAGAGTGCACACTGGCTTGATGGTGGCTACCTTTCTGGGGAAGGTGAAAGACCAATGATATCATTAGTAGATCAGCAATTATTGACCTTGCAGGTGCTTAATATGCTTGTTGAATTGAATTGTTTTGAATATTTGTGTGGGTAGCCTAAGCAAGGGGTTAGGAAATTGTCTCATAACCTTGAATTAGCCCTGGCCCATGTAATAGCAAAGCACTTGGTCTCAGAAAGACTGGAGGTCAAAACCCACCTCATACACTTATAACTGTGTAATCGTAAGCTTATCCTCACAGAGTTCCAGACTCTTAGCGTAAAACTGAGATAATAATGCTCACTCCTAGAGTTGTCATGAGACCCTGAATGTTGCCAAACTTTATAGATGTAAGCTGTTTATAAAATTATCATTAGCAACGTCTTCACAATGCATCACGGTACAATGGTTGCGCTCTGAGTTTGTATCCATAAAGACTTGGATTCTAATTCTGTTTCTTATTAGCTGTATTACCCATGACAAGTCACTAAATTTCTTTAATTTCGACAACTGACACATGAGGGAGTTGGACTCAGTGACTTCTAAGGTCCCTTCCAGACCTAAATCTATAATCTTATTACGCCTTTTATTGTGTTCCTTTTCTTAAGTTTTTTTTTTTATTTGTAGATTTAAAAAACATCATAAAATTACCCAAAACATCCCTAGTGAACACTGTCACTATCTTGTTTATACATAAATGTTTGCTTTCATCTTCTCTCTCCCATAAGATGGAGCCCTTTGAGGTCAGGGTCTGTCTTTTTACTTTTCTTTGTGTCCCTAAATGCTTAGCACAGTGCCTGACCCATAGCAGGTGATAGATAATTGGTAGTTGGATGACAGTCTTCATAGACATCTTTGTTATTTAAATATCATTGCAATCACCATTGTATTGGCTACATCATTATCTTCCTCCTCACTGTCACTGTCATTCTTACTACGGGCATCACCACCATCCTCATCATCACAACTACCAGTACATTTATCATCATGACTTAATAATTCTCATTGCACCAACCATTCATTGCCATGTCCTCAGTATTTTATGTCATTTACCATCCTCCCTTCCCCTTCACTGTTACTGCTATAATCACCATCATCACCATTCATGTCATCATCATCAAACTCAACATCTCAGCACCATTACCATCATCATTATTATCACTATTACCATAATCCTCAAATCTTTAATGATTCCCATTCTGTATCAGGAACTCTGTGCACTCCCTGACTTTAAAATGGAGAGAGGGAGTTGCACTTTAAGTCAGTGGTTTAGATGTATATGCAGAATCCATGTTGGTTTTTATTTATGTGTGTGTGTGTGTGTGTGCGTGTGTGTGTGTGTGTGTGTGTGTGTTATTCAGAGCAGGGCCTCTGCAGACTTTTGAAACTAATAAAGGTTATTTCTTGTCCTTGAGTCTCCTTATCCTTTTCTCCATCTCTCCCCTTTCTCTTCAGGTGCCTGATGTCTCTAGGGCTTTCTTCACCTTCCTAGCTTTAACTTGCTATGACAAAAGGAGCTAATAACTGTCATTTACTACTTATTATGAATAATTGTCAATAGATGATCTCTTTCATGGAAGTTTCTAGAAGTAGATCTAGGGCTCTGTCCTTGGGGTTGACCTGGTCATTAATTTTTATAAATGACTTGAATAAAAACATAGATGACATTTTTATCAAAATTATGGATGTTCTGAAGTCAGGATGCTTTATGTGCTGAATGACAGAATCAGGATCATGATCCAAAGTATCTCCAATAGATTTGAACCATGGCCAAATCTAATAGTGATCAATGCAGAGTACTCAAGTTAAGCATAGGGATAGGATGAGGGAGCCTGTAATTTTATTAATGTAAGGAAACCCCCTTGCAGACCAGCACGTTCTCTGCAATGTATATTAAGAGAGCTACCTAAGACAGAGATTCTCAAACTCTTTGGTCTCCTTTATATTCTAAAAAATATTATCAAGGACTCCTCGTACAAAAGGCTTTCCTGCTCCCCTTTAATATGAATGCCTTTCTTCTGATGATTATCTACAGTTTATCCTGTCCCTTTTATCTTGTTTGTACATAGTTGTTTGCATATTTTGCCTCTCCCGTTAGTCTGTGAACTCCTTAAGAATATAGATTATCTTTTGCCTTTCTTTGTATCCTCAACTTCTTGGAACAGTGTTTGGCACATAAAAGGTATTTATAAATGCTTGTCAAATGACTCAAACTTTTTTAAGAGCTGTCTTCTAGAAAAGGGATTAGATATGTTATTGGGCCTAAAGTGAAGATCTAAGAGTTACAGATATTGTAGAGAGACATGCTTAGATAGGATGACAAGAAAGACTTAATAGTTAAAGCTATTCAAAGGAGAAATGGGCATTCAGGGCAACCTTGAAAGGCCCTGAGTTGGGGCAGCTAGGTGGTGCAGTGGCTAGAGCACCAGCCTTGAAGTTAGGAGGACCTGAGTTCAAATCTGGTCTCAGACACTTAACACTTCCTAGCTGTGTGACCCAGTTGCCTTGCCTTGCCTTTGAAAAAGAAAGGTGCTGAGTTGCCCCCATGGCTAGAGGTATCCAGGTCGTAGCAGCTGGTTGTAGTTAAAAAGTATTCCTTTCTGGTGCAGGTTGAATGAATGGCCTCTAATTCTTTGACCACAGACTCATGTAGTCAACCTCACGGAGTCCGTTTAAGAACATCTTAGGACTATAGAAAAGACCATCGTCTATGACCATGAGTGACCCTGGGGCCAGACAGGTCACATTGCTCTGTTGTTAGGATGAAGAGATTCATTTTAATTCAACATGATAGTTCTTTCTATTGCTCCCTTGAGGAGTAGGTGATAGGATTTGATAGCCTGGATGTAGCATAGAACTCATTCTTCCTGGCTCCTCTTTTTTTTACAAATGAGAAACTGAAACCTGGATACTTCTCTGAAATCACACAGGAGATTCCTAGTGAACCTGTGATTCTGTAGGAATGTAGGTGGGACCACATCTCTAGCGATCCGCAGGTTTCCTGAGAATATCCCGAAAATCCTGAGAATAAGCTTAGAATCAAAAATTGCCAAATGAATCTAGTTAAGTACTTCCCTGTGAGTGAATCCGTGTGAATGAAACCATGTTGACTCTTAGTCATTACCTTTTTGAGATATGTCTATATGTCCATATGAGTGAACAGATGTTCTGGGGCAGAAGGTACTACTGTTTTTACATGTTTTTCCCCAAGGATGGGGAGGGAGAGAGGCTCCGGAAACTAGGATTTTGCCTCAGGGGATCGTGGCTCTGAGCCAGTCACTAGGAACTAAATCTAAATGAAACAGTTTTTTGAGATCTAAGAATCTGTTACAAAATCTCAGAGTCTGATTTGGAAGGGCTGTGTAATCCAAATGGAGCCTGAGCAAGAATCCATTGTGTAACCCAACAAGTGTTACAGATGTCCAGTGAAGAGAAAATAATTTTTTTCTCTCAAGCTCCTGGTTCCATTTTGTTGTCCATTGTTATTCTTCCTCCCTACATCCCCAATAGTAAGCCTAAAAGTGTCTTTGCAACTTCTCATTATAGGCCTTGATTTGTCTCTCTAGGGGTTTCCTTCTACAAGACAGTCCCTCAAATGAGTATTTGAAGGTATCTATCAGGCCTTGTAATGCCTTCTTCTGCAGTCTAACTACATGAGATATGATGTCAAGTCTTTTGTCAAATGAGATAATATTTGTAAAAAGTATTTAGTACATGTCATGCATATAGTAGGTGCTATGTAAATGCTTATATCCTTACCTTTGAATAGCATTTTTATAGCATTTTAAGTTTTGCAAAATGTTTTTTACAAATACTATTTTATTTTGTCCTCCCAACAACCTTATGAGATAGATTCTGGTATTATCTCCATTTTACAGAGAAGGAAACTGAGGTAAATTCATTGTACTTAGCTGTCCTCTTCTAAGTTCCCTCTAGCAATTCCTCTTTTAATGCAACCCAGGACCATGTTGTTTTATTTTGTTTTCTGATTTAACTTGCAAATCATTAAAACTTCTAGATTCTTTTTCATACAGTCTACCTAAATTTGATAAAATATGTTTATTAAGTTGATTGTTTAAACCCAGTAGCACTTTATATTAATATTATATTAAAATTTAAATTCATTAGATGTAGCCCAGTGTTACAGCCTACCAAGATCTTTTTGGTTTCTAACTCTGCCATCCATTCTGTTAACTGTGCATCTCAACTTTGTGACATTTGCAACATTTCATAAACATCTCACCTAATGGTCTTTTATTCAAATCACTGATAAATAAAATTTGAATAACACAGGCCAAGGACAAGTCCTGGAAGCACTAGAGGCCTCCTAGTTTGACACTGAGTTATTAATGACTGCTCTTTGTGGTTAACAATCCCTGAATCTGCCTTACTGTGCCATTTAATAAAGCTCCTATTTGCCCATCTTGTCCATAAATATATTTATTTATTATAACATATATCCTAGGCATGAAAAACTTTGTGAAATATTTGGTTCACATTTAAGTAAATATGGACATGATTCGATCTAACACCTGCTATCATGATCCATTTCTCTTCCATAGAGTGTCCTTGTCACAAAAGGGAATGAGAGTAGTCTGGCGTGACTTGTTCTGAAGGCTCTTAGCGGTTAGCTTTTTCAGATATTTCCAGATGTTCACTAACCATCCCTTTAAGAATGTTTTCTTGAATCTTGCCAGGAATTTTAAACAAGGCCCTAGTTTGTAAGGCTATAATTTCAAAAGTCAGGTAACATTTTTCCTTCTCCAGCCCTCCAGAACCAGTCAGTCCCATTTTCTATGATATTTCCAAGATCACTGACAGACAGGAGCAGCTAAACTGTGATGTCTGCCAGCTTTTTCAATATCCTGGGATCTAATTTAGCAGAGTGCCCAGCACATATTAATTTCTTTAATTTTTATTACTGACTGATTGACTGACTAGTATCTTAAATTCATCAAGGTGCTGGGAGTGACTATTTGGTAGAATATTTTATATGTACTTCTATTATACTGATATATTCTTTTTTTCCTTTGTGAAATAACCCTTTATGAATTAACTATGGAAACAGACCTTGGCCTGATTTGTTTGGAGAAAACATGGAGGAGCTAAAGAGGGGAGCAAATGCTAAATCAGTGAATCTATTTGGTGCAGGGCAAAGGGGAAGATAACTAGGAATTAGGGATAACTAATCTCAGAGTCTAGGGTAACAAGCCAGCTCGGGGTTCTGGAAAGATCACAGCCTTTTGGTGCCTGAAGCTGACTATCAGGGAAGAATAAAGGCTTTGAAATTCTTAAAACTTCAAGCCCTTGGGCCAAGGACTGCAGCTCTCTACCTGTTGAGGAAAGGGATTCTTCAGAAAGATGATATTGTTCGTTGTGCCCTCTAGTTTAGAATAGTATTCTTTATAGAAAGAGGAATAAAGTGCTTTCTTAGACCTGACATTGAACACTGATCCTTGAGCAAGGAGAACAATCTCAAGTCTCGGATCTAACATCTCCTAAGCTGTGAACTTTGATATATCGCATTACCTCTCTAAGGTTAGTTCTCTCTTCAGTGTAATGGGAATAACAATCTTTATGTTATGTAAGGCACAGGGTTGTTTGGGAGAAGAGCTTTTTTTTTCAATCACAAATCATTATAAAATGGGGCTTCTCTGCCTTCTCTGATTCTGTATACAAAAGAAAGAGTCCAAAAACAGTACAGAAGTACTGAGGAAACATTGTTTGGACAGATGGGAGCTGGATAGGCTCATCCATGGAAAGCTTTGCTGAAGAGCTGAGATTGGAATGGAGCATTGAAGGTCATTGTTAAGATAGGATTCTGCCTTTACTGATCTGGTCTGAATCGCTCCATTTTACAACAAAGAGCCATTAATCTCCTACTTCATTCAGGATCCTGTGACCAGGATACCAGACAAACAAGAAATGACCCCTGCCTGGGGCTTAGAGTCTGATAGGAAGACATGATGCAGGGTGCACACAGAATTCTGTGTAAGGTCAGAAGGGAAAGATTGCTATTAATAGCATAGAGCAGGGAGTACTTTGTGGAAGTTGTCACATTTAAATTGGGCTTTGAAAGAAAGGCGATGGTGTTCAAGAGCAGGAGGCCATGTCCAGTCCAGAGAGCAACGTTCATGGTATATGCAGGAGACACAGTCCTGACTGAGGAATGAGTGGAAGGTGGTAGTAGGAGGTAACCTGGAAAAGCAGGATGAGGATCAGATGTGGAGGTCTTAGAATGTCAGGTCCAAAAGATTGAATTTTCTGTAGAATTTCATCACAAAATGTAAGGAAAAGTGAGCCAAAGAGAGCCATGAAGGCCTGAAAGAAAGGCTATCCCAGAAGCACTGGACGGGTTAACAAGTGAAGCCAAGAAGTACTGGGTAAGGCTGTTAGAATCGTTTAAGAAGGTGGCAAGGAGGAGCTCTACTCAGCTGTTGGTAGTGGGAATAGAGAGCAGGTTAGCAATGAAGGAAGTCAGGAAATGATGGAAGGAGGAAGCCTGCAGGCTATCAGGGAGATAACATTCATATAGAAAAGGATACCTTCAGAATGGCTGATGACAAAACCTGCTACCCACCTCCTGACCGAGAGGGTATGGATCCAGGGAGAGAATGAGATGTGCCTTTTCAAATACAGCCAATATGGTAAGGTACTTGGCTTGCACCATAAGTGTTACCCCTTTGTCATTGTCTTTCCTTCTTTTTTCTTCTTTCTTCTTCTTTCTCCTCCTCCTTCATCTTCATTATCTTCTTTTTAATCTTCTTCATCTTCAACATCTTCTTTTCCACCTTCATTTTCTTCATCTTTTTCATCTTCATTTTCATCATTTTCTTCATCTTTATCTTCATTCTTCTTCCTCCTTCTTCCTCTTCTTTCTTCTCCTTCCTTATTCTTTTTCTTCCTGCTTCTTCTTCTTCCTCCTCCTCCTCCTTCTTCCTTCTTCTTCTTCCTCCTCTTCCTTCTTCATCTCCATCATCATCTTCATCTTCATTTTCATCTTCATCTTCTTTATTTTCATCTTCATCTTCTCCTTCTCCTCCTTCTTTTCCTCCTCTTCTTCCTCCTTTTCTTCATCCTTCTTCTCCTCCTCCACTTCTTCTTCCCTCTCCTGCTGCTCTTTTTCCTTTTTCTTCTTCTCTTTCTCCTCTTCTTCCTCCTTCAGAAGTAGGAAGGAAAGATACAAATAGTAATAAAGTTACCAAAAAGGGGGGAAAGAGAAAATAAGAAGACAATTGAAATAATTTTTTTTTTTAAATGCCAGAAAAGAAAAAAAAAAGAAGTCCAGAAAGGAACACAGGCAAATGGAGCAGCTTTGGAATTTACATGTTATAAATTCATCCATGAATGATCTGTTTTTCCTTTTCTACATTATATATAGAAATGTATATTTTACTTAGGGTTTGTTAAGTTCAGGATTTTTTTTTTTTTAATGAAAAAGAAAATTGAGTGATAATAAGGACACCTGAGTAGATGATCAGCTGATCCCAGTGGGCTTGAGCAGTGAGGGACTGGCAGGCAATGCTTGAATTGAACCTTAGAGGATTTAGAAGATTTGAATTAACTGGGAGGACTACAGGGCCACCAGATAAAGGTATCAGAGCAGCTGTAATCACCTCCTAATTGCTCTTCTTGCCTCTGACGTCTTCCTTCCAAGCTAGCCACCATATTATTGCAAAATGAGTTTCTCCTCCAGTGTCTCCCTTTTGCCTTTGGAACAAAATTATAAGCCCCTCACACTGCCCTTTTCCCATCTGATCCCTGCCCTGCTTTTAGCCAAGTCCATATTATCGTCCTTTAGATATTTTACAGTTCAACCAAAATCTGGTCCTTGAACTTGAAGTTCAGTCTTCTGCTTCTCTTTATTTCTCAATTTGTACAATGTGATAGAGTGGATAGAAGAGTGGATTTGGATTTAAAGTCCATCATACACATATACATGAATCAATCACTTCAGTTCTCAGCGTCTCAGTTTTCTTATTTGTACTGTGGAAAAAATAATAGTATTTATATATACTATAATATCACCTATATTACATAGTATAATGTTATATATGTGTTACATATGACATCCATAATATATACTATAATGCTTTATGTATGTGTGTATATGGAAAACACTTTGAGAAACTTAACTTGTTCTATTAATATAAGTTGTTATATTTTATTTTCCTCTAGGGCAGGGACTATTTCCTTCTTTGTCTTTGTGTCCTAATATTGAATGAGTGAATGAAATAAACAAATCAGGTCGATGATCATCTCTCTCTTTTCTTTTGAGGCATTTGGAGTTAAATGACTTGCCCAGGGTCACACAACTAAGAAGTTTTAAGTGCCTGAATTCGGATTTGAAGTAAAAAGTAAAAAGGCAAAACTCATGCTGAGTGTGGGATTCAAGGGCAGCAAGGAAGTCAATGGTGCTGGAATCTAGAATACATGGAGGGAGTGAAAAGCTTGAGGAAACTGAAAAAGTCTGAAGGGGACAAGTTCTGAAGGCCTTCTTTTTTTCTTTCTTTTTTTTTTTTTTTTTTTGGTTGTTGTTCTAGACAATGGATTTTACATTTGATTCTGTTGATTCTGAGGGAAATAGAGAGTCATTGATTTCTGTTGAATGGAGACAGGGCATAGGGAGCTGTGTCAAACTTGAACTTTAGGAAGATCATTTTAGTGGATGAATGGAGCGTGGAATAAGGTAAAGAGAGCCTTGGGGAAGGTAGACTGACCAGCAGGATTTTGCAAAAGCCCAGGTGTGAGGTAGTCCGCACCAGATAAGCACTTGCACTTTAGAGGAGAAGGCATGCTGTATTCCCTAACTTTGTGGAACTTACATTCCAATGTAAGAATATTAGACATTTGGCCAGTGAGGAGTATTTTAGGCAGGGAAGGCAAAGAGATGGTGATTAGACAATTGATTGACACATGCTTTCTAGGAAGAACAGAGTTCTTTTGACTACTTGCCCTTTGGTTTATCTTCTGTTAAATGTCTTTTGAATTGAATTATCTGTATTGGAAAATTAATATGGAAGAATAATATGAGATGAAACTGAGGAAGGTTGATCAGAGTCTAATAGAGGCCCTATGAGACAGTAGATTGAGTTCCAGACCTGGATTTAAGACCCGGAAGTCTTGATTTCAAATCCAGTCATAGATACTGATTAGCTGTGTGACACCGGTCAAGTGTCAACCCTATTTGCTCATTTGTAAAGTGAGCTAGAGAATTAAATGGCAAACCACTATAATATCTTTGCCAAGAAAACCGCAAAAGGGGGCAAGAAGAGTCAGATGTGACTATAAGTGACTAAACAAAAGATGAAGGGCCCTTGATCTTAGATTAAAGAGTTTAGTTTTTATCCTCAGATCAATAGGGAACCATTGAAGATCGCTGACAGACTCAGAATTGGGCAACAAGATATTTAATAATTGAATCCTAAGTTATCAGAGCTGGAAGGTACTTTGGAGAGTATTTAATCTGGCCCTTTTATTTTTACAAAAGAAAGAACTGAGGCCCAAAGAAGAGAAAATATTGTCCAGGGAGAAGAGATGGGACGCATAATGAATCAAGACTTGGAAGGTACCTCAAGGGGCAGCTAATGTGACCAGTAGTGATCTGGTAAATGGGTAGGGGTAGAAGAATGTATTCAGGACACTCTTTTAAATTTAATCTCTAGGTTTATTAACATTTTCTCCATTGATTTCTTAAGTCTAGGTAGTCAATAAAACAACAAATCAAGTCCTGATTTGTAGTGTTTGCCAATTTCTGAGGTGTAAATGTTCACACTGAAAATTTAATGACCAGCTCTTTCAAGCTCTTATGAATCAGCTCTAGTAAACCACTCAATGTGACCCACAGCTTACAAAAAATCTCTATAACATCGCCCAGTATTCCTTTGAAGACTAGGGAGGGAGAACCATTATTTTTAAGGCATCCCTTCCTACTTTTAGAGAGTTGTCATTGTGAAGAATTCCTGAATGAATCCCAAAATGTCCAGATTAGAAAGGATAGAGAATTCCTGGGAATCTCTTAAGGAATTCCTGACATTTCCAGAATTCACTCAGAGTTTAATTGGAATTCTTCATAATGAGAGCTACCGGGAAGTAGGATGGATACCTTGGGAGATAATGAGTTCCCTTTCCCCTACTAATCTTCAAAATTGGTTGATGTCTTGTCATTTTACGGTTGGGGGTACCTAAGGCCTATAGAGAAGCAATGCATTTGCCGAAGATCACACAGTTCTTCAGTCAGTCAATATTTATTAAATGCCTGCTAGGAGTCAGACACTATTCATATTTTCTGATATGGCTCCTGGATGATTAGAGGACATCCTTGGGGAGTCTTGAGCAGGTCCTGATCTTCTGAAAGCAACCCTTCCCATGATCTCTGGAAAGAACTTGTGAGAGTTTTCCACAGATAAAATTTAGCAGCTCAGGCATCCTCCCCCTGACCTCAGATAACTTCACTGAGTCCCCTCCCTCCTCCTCCTTTCTTCCTGTAACCTCTCTCATCCTTTTCCCTTTCTCCTTTTTTCTTCCAAATTAAAAAAAAAAAGTGGACTGAAGAGAAACTGTGACAGCTTATGTGTGCCCTGAATGTGTTTTGGGAGGGTGGGGGTCTGGGGGCAGCAGGGGGTAAAGAGAAGCGTCTGAGAGCTCTAAAAGGCACAAGAGGGGCTGCTAGCCCTTTATCAATGAGCCGTATTGTTAGAAATTCATGGGAAATGAGCAAATCTGTGGGGCAAAGCCGGTCCAAGAGCCTTCGGAAAGGCTTCCTGCCAGTGGACCCAGTCATCCCCAGCCACCCAAGGAGACTAGAACGTGCACACATGTGTGCATGCATCCATCCCTGAAGTGAACAGGCCATATACACCAAGCACCTCCTGATTCCAGCTATTATGCTAAGCCCCAGGAACACATGGCAGAAAAGATACAGTGCTCGCCCCTTAGGCACAGACAGGGATGCACACAGACAGATATGTGTGCACACGCAAACCAGCCCCGCGGCGACTGTCCAGCCCGATCTGCTCCGTGCGCAAGTGAGGGTGTGGATGAGCCCAGATCTGGGCCCTCAGAAACAGACACACCAATTATGCATGCAAATGCATGATGTGTATACTGGATGGGCCAAGAGCGAATATCCACCTACTCACAGTCTGGCTGGCCTATCAGGGAGAATGCCTTAATGCAGAGCCTAAAATACAATGACGTTAATTAAAGAAAAAAAAAAAAAAAAGAAAGTAAAAAAACATTGGTTGAATTTATTTGTGTCTCTCCCTGTGTGTACTCAGACACTCACACTCACACACACACACACACACACACACACACACACACACACACACACATCTTGCTTGATTTGGGGAGGGACATGGATCTGTGATTTTATCCAAGATATCCTAATCCAAAAATTCTTTCCAGGTAAGGTAGAGCTAGACTACTCTAATTTACAGTAGATGATTTCTTGCAACCTGTGTGTCCAAGGTCACCCAACTTGTATATATTGAAGGCAGGATTTGAACCCCTTTTTTTTTTATTCTGAGATAAGTTCACTGTCCACTACACTAGGCGGTGCGATGGGTAGAGTGTTGGGCCCGGAGTCAGGGAGGCCCTAGTTCAGTTCCAGCTCCAGATGCTTAATAGCCGGATGATCTCTGGGCCAGTCACTTCAGTTTCCCCCTCTGTAATATGGGGATAATATTAGCAACAACCATGCAAGATTGTGGTGAGGCTAAAAAGAGGTACTTTTGTAAAGTGTTTTGTGAACCTTAAATCTCTATGTAAGTGCTAGCTCTTAATATTATTCTCTGGTGCATCTGGAATTAAAATTATTTAATTAAAAAAAAACCCTCTTCTCCCTCCCCTCCCTCCCTCCCTTCCTTCCCTTCCTTCCTTCCCTTCCCTCCCTCCCTTCCCTCCCTCCCTCCCTCCCTCCCTCCTTCCTTCCCTTCCTTCCTTCCTTCCTTCCTTCCTTCCTTCCTTCCTTCCTTCCTTCCTTCCTTCCTTCCTTCCTTCCTTCCCTTCCTCCCTTCCTTCCTTCCTCCTCCCTCCCTCCCTCCCTCCCTTCCTCCTCCTTCCTTCCTTCCTTCCTTCCTTCCTTCCTTCCCTTCCTCCTTCCTTCCTTCCCTTCCTTCCTTCCTTCCTTCCTTCCTTCCTCCCTTCCTCCTCCCTCCTCCTTCCTT
This sequence comes from Sminthopsis crassicaudata, assembly GCF_048593235.1. Classification (NCBI taxonomy): domain Eukaryota; kingdom Metazoa; phylum Chordata; class Mammalia; order Dasyuromorphia; family Dasyuridae; genus Sminthopsis; species Sminthopsis crassicaudata. The sequence continues at coordinate 81,204,807 of NC_133617.1, forward strand.
CCCTCCCTCCCTTCCCTCCTTCCTTCCCTCCTTCCTTCCTTCCTTCCTTCCTTCCTTCCTTCCTTCCTTCCTTCCTTCCTTCCTTCCTTCCTTCCTCCCTTCCTTCCTTCCTTCCTTCCTTCCTTCCTTCCTTCCTTCCTTCCTCCTTCCCTCCCTCCCTCCTCCTCCTTCCTTCCCTCCTTCCTCCTTCCCTCCTTCCCTCCTTCCCTCCTTCCCTCCTTCCTTCCCTCTTCCCTCTTCCTCCTTCCCTCCTTCCCTTCCTTCCTTCCTTCCCTTCCTCCTCCTTCCCTCCTCCTTCCCTCCTTCCCTCCTTCCCTCCTTCCCTCCTTCCCTCCTTCCCTCCTTCCCTCCTTCCCTCCTTCCCTCCTTCCCTCCTTCCCTCCCTCCTCCTTCTTTTTAAAAGATCCAATGAGACTATTTCCAGTCTTGAAAAGAGATGCTTCTGCCTAGTTACAGAGGGTGAGATCTTGGATCACAATATTTTCATCCTCTTCCTCCTAGTTGACTTCTCTCTGTTTACTCATTGCCCTCAGTCTTATTTGCCAGAGACATGTGCCCATCACTTCACAGCATTTTTGTTCTTGGGTTAGGGAGATGTTTCATGACCTTCCTATCACAAGTTCCTAGTGTTTCTAGATGAGCATTTGGGTAGACCTTGCAGACACTGAAGGGGGTGAGGAAGATTCATGTCCCCACTAAACAGTGAGAATCTCACTATTAAACTCCCATGGCATCTAATGACTTTGACTTTCTAACAACCTGTGTTTGGCCAAAGCTTTTCTCTTATAGTATCTTTTTGTCTGGGCTTCAGTCTGAGACTTGATTAGCAGGGCAGGCTTTGCAGTGGGTGATGGTGGAAACCAGGGTGATTTGATGACTACAATGAAGGTGGCAATATTTGGAAGATGGACCTAGGATGAAGATATTCATGGGGATACTGATGATAATGATGATGGTAATGTTGGTGATGAAGGCAAAGATGGTGATTAGGGAGGTAGTGATGGAGAAAATGGTGACCTTGCTCCATTCCCCTAGATTTGAGGTCATTTCGTCACGGGGTCCAGGTCTTTTTCCTTCACCACACTGCCCTTGGCTAAACTCTTTATCATTTACCTACTTGCTGTATCCTGAGGTCTGGACATGGCAGAGCCTGACAAATAATGCCTATTTGGAAAAGTTTAAATGGAGGGTGGAGAGGATGCCTTTATGACCTTCATATTTTGACAAAATCCTGACCTCCATTTTCAGTAGTATTCAGTAAAATCTGAACAGCCAAGAACTGTGTGCCCACCTCTGTGCTTAGGGTTGTGATAGGAGAAGGGAATCTGTAGCCTGGCCCAGCTCTGAGAGCCACCATTAAGAACTGAAGCAAGCTCCATGTTTTCAGGGTTCATCAGTCCCCTGGTGAATGAGGTAATTCCCTATACATAGCACTGCCAGTCCTGAAATTCTGTCTGTGGGGCACGGGCTCTGAATTGCTTCTGCAGCAAAAAGGCAGCTAAGTGGTGTGGTGCTGAATGTGGCGGTGGGAAAACTTGAATTCAAATCCTGCCCTAAATACTGGATGTGTCACTTAACCATTCATAGCCTCGCTTTCCTTATCTGTAAAATGGGAATAATAATAGCACACACATCACAGTGTTTTTTTTGGAGGATCAAGTGAGATTATATATAAAGCTATTTCCAAAATTTAAATTGCTACTATTAAATTAAATTAAATTGCTGTCTATTAAGTTTTGTTTAAGAGAAGATGGAGCCATGATGCTTCAAACGTCCTCTGACATGGTCCTCTCCTATAACCAGTGAAATATGGATGTTAGAGTTTACTTTGGAGCTAGGTTAGGGCCCAGTCTGGGACTGGAATTAGACTCCGTGTGTAACCACAAAAGACACAGCATGGTCTAACTCAGAGATCACTGACCTGAGAGTCCGGAACATCCGCACTCACATCCCTCCTTGGATAGTGATATGTGACCCTGGGTAAGTCAGTTAACCTCTCTGAGCCTGAGTTTTGTCTTTTACAAAACCTCTGGGTTTCTTTGTGGCTCTAAATCCATGATCCTACGAATAGAGACAATAGGGTGTATTGGGGAAAGTGAAGAGGTTTTACTGACTTGAAGCCCCTTTTGGTCCAAATCCTAGGATCCTTCCAAGGTCTGGCTCGGAACTTTGGCCTTTCAGTGCGGTTAGTCCTCTCCGTTGGAGCAGACGGTAATGTCTCATCCAGGGAGATGCTTATCCGTATTCTGTCACGGACACCAATGAGCTGGACGCCTTTTCGGTCTTGCCGGCCCTGCTGCAGACCCTGGATGCCGTGCACTGTCGTCCAGACCCCCCCCCTGTCTCCAGTTATCACTTTTCCTGTGCCTCTGGTGCACACAGGGCATCAGTGATGGATGCTGTGGTTTCTAAAAGCAGTTTCCCTAGTTATGGAAGGGACAAGTTTGTCTGTAAACTTCAAGGTGCTATAGAAAAGTGGCCCATCATAACCGAGTTTCTGTGTGGTTACTGATTGGCCTGTGTGTTCAGTCGTTTCAGTCACGTCTAACTCTTTGGGACCTCGTTTGGGATTTGATTGGTGAAGTTTGCTGGGGATAGTTTGCTACTTCCCTTTCCAGGGTCCCCACCTTGCAGTTGAGGAAATTGAGGCAGAGCTGAGTGACTTAGCCAGGCTCACACAGCTGGGAAGTGTCTGAGGCCAAATTTGACTCAGGAAGAGGACTCCAGACCTGGACTCTCTGCTGTGTCGCTCTTTGCCTGCCTGATTGGCCCACGTAAGGCTTAATATACAGCCCCTCATCCCTGACACGCATCACTGCCTTGAGCTTCATTATTCATCTCCTTCGGCTCCTGAGCCTTTTGTTTCTACCTGACCCCACCTCAAGGGCAGAAGAAAAGAGAAAAAACCAAGCAGACTCCCCCCTTCTCCCCCTCCCAGACTTCTGGACTGATTTACTTGTCCCCAGGCTTTTGTTCTGCGGCTGTTTCAGGACTTGCTGCCTGTAATTGCTTTGGGGCTTTGCCGGATGAATTTCTACTTTAAATCTTGCTGAGTCCCAGCAGTGAGTGATTGGGGAAGGACGCTTTGGAGATGTCCAGCTGCTGAGGCGGCAGGGAGGACACAGCTTCCTCCCCAGCCCATTCCCCTATCGCCCTTGCCACCTTGCCACCACTTTGCAGGGCAGAGGAGCCTTCCTCAGGGCTTAAGGGGTCAGCCTTTGTCTTCTCTGTCCCTGGTGCCTGGCTTCCATCTGCCTCTGGTTCCTGCCTGAGCTGGAGCAGTCCCTGAGCCCCCGTGAGTCTCAGTGCACCCCTTCCTCTCCGGTGGGCCTCAGGGCCCCCCTCCCTCTCCGGTGGGCTCAGGGCCCCCCTCCCTCTCCGGTGGGCCTCAGGGCCCCCCTCCCTCTCCGGTGGGCCTCAGGGCCCCCCTCCCTCTCTGTTAGGCCTCAGGGCACCCCTCCCTCTCCGGTGGGCCTCAGGGCCCCCCTCCCTCTCCGGTGGGCCTCAGGGCCCCCCTCCCTCTCTGTTAGGCCTCAGGGCACCCCTCCCTCTCCGGTGGGCCTCAGCGCACCCCTCCTTCTCCGGTGGGCCTCAGGGCCCCCCTCCCTCTCTGTTAGGCCTCAGTGCACCCCTCCCTCTCCGGTGGGCCTCAGGGCCCCCCTCCCTCTCTGTTAGGCCTCAGTGCACCCCTCCCTCTCCGGAGGGCCTCAGCGCACCCCTCCTCCGGTGGGCATCAGGGCCCCCCCCTCCCTCTCCGGTGGGCCTCAGCGCACCCCTCCCTCTCCGGTGGGCCTCAGCGCACCCCCTCCCTCTCCGGTGGGCCTCAGGGCCCCCCTCCCTCTCCGTTGGGCCTCAGGGCCCCCTCCCTCTCCGTTGGGCCTCAGGGCCCCCCTCCCTCTCCGTTGGGCCTCAGGGCCCCCCTCCCTCTCTGGTGAGCCTCAGGGCCCCCCTCCCTCTCCGTTGGGCCTCAGGGCCCCCCTCCCTCTCTGTTAGGCCTCAGCGTACCCCTCCCTCACCGGTGGGCCTCAGGGCCCCCCTCCCTCTCCGATGGGCCTCAGGGCCCCCCTCCCTCACCGGTGGGCCTCAGGGCCCCCCTTCCTCTCCGGTGGGCCTCAGGGCCCCCCTCCCTCTCTGTTAGGGCCTCAGCGTACCCCTCCCTCACCGGTGGGCCTCAGGGCCCCCCTCCCTCACAGGTGGGCCTCAGGGCCCCCCTCCCTCTCTGTTAGGCCTCAGCGTACCCCTCCCTCACCCGTGGGCCTCAGGGCCCCCCTCCCTCTCTGTTAGGCCTCAGCGTACCCCTCCCTCACCGGTGGGCCTCAGGGCCCCCCCTCCCTCACCGGTGGGCCTCAGGGCCCCCCTCCCTCACCGGTGGGCCCTCAGGGCCCCCCTTCCTCTCCGATGGGCCTCAGGGCCCCCCCTCCCTCACCGGTGGGCCTCAGGGCCCCCCTTCCTCTCCGATGGGCCTCAGGGCCCCCCCTCCCTCACCGGTGGGCCTCAGGGCCCCCCTTCCTCTCCGGTGGGCCTCAGGGCACCCCTCCCTCACCGGTGGGCCTCAGGCCACTCCTCCCTCTCTGGTGAGCCTCAGGGCACCCCTCCCTCTCCGGTGGGCCTCAGGCCACTCCTCCCTCTCAGGTGGGCCTCAGGGCCCCCCTTCCTCTCCGGTGGGCCTCAGGGCACCCCTCCCTCACCGGTGGGCCTCAGGCCACTCCTCCCTCTCTGGTGAGCCTCAGGCACCCCTCCCTCTCTCGGTGGGCCTCAGGCCACTCCTCCCTCTCTGGTGAGCCTCAGGGCACCCCTCCCTCTCCGGTGGGCCTCAGGGCCCCCCTCCCTCTCAGGTGGGCCTCAGGGCCCCCCTCCCTCTCCCGTGGGCCTCAGGGCCCCTCTCCCTCTCTGTTAGGCCTCAGCGTACCCCTCCCTCACCGGTGGGCCTCGGGGCCCCCCTCCCTCTCTGTAAGGCCTCAGTGCACTCCTCCCTCTCCGGAGGGCCTCAGGGCCCCCCTCCCTCTCTGTAAGGCCTCAGTGCACTCCTCCCTCTCCGGAGGGCCTCAGGGCCCCCCCTCCCTCTCTGTTAGGCCTCAGTGCACCCCCTCCCTCTCCAGTGGGCCTCAGGGCCCCCCTCCCTCTCTGTTAGGCCTCAGTGCACCCCTCCCTCTCCGGAGGGCCTCAGCGCACCCCTCCTCCGGTGGGCCTCAGGGCCCCCCTCCCTCTCCGGTGGGCCTCAGCGCACCCCTCCCTCTCCGGTGGGCCTCAGGGCCCCCCTCCCTCTCTGTTAGGCCTCAGTGCACCCCTCCCTCTCCGGAGGGCCTCAGGGCCCCCCTCCCTCTCTGTTAGGCCTCAGCGCACCCCTCCCTCACCGGTGGGCCTCAGGGCCCCCCTTCCTCTCCGATGGGCCTCAGGGCCCCCCTCCCTCACCGGTGGGCCTCAGGGCCCCCCTTCCTCTCCGATGGGCCTCAGGGCTCCCCTCCCTCACCGGTGGGCCTCAGGGCCCCCCTTCCTCTCCGGTGGGCCTCAGGGCACCCCTCCCTCTCCGGTGGGCCTCAGGCCACTCCTCCCTCTCTGGTGAGCCTCAGGGCACCCCTCCCTCTCCGGTGGGCTTCAGGGCACCCCTCCCTCTCAGGTGGGCCTCAGGGCCCCCCTCCCTCTCCCGTGGGCCTCAGGGCCCCTCTCCCTCTCTGTTAGGCCTCAGCGTACCCCTCCCTCACCGGTGGGCCTCGGGGCCCCCCTCCCTCTCTGTTAGGCCTCAGGGCCCCCCTCCCTCTCCGATGGGCCTCAGGGCTCCCCTCCCTCACCGGTGGGCCTCAGGGCCCCCCTTCCTCTCCGGTGGGCCTCAGGGCACCCCTCCCTCTCCGGTGGGCCTCAGGCCACTCCTCCCTCTCTGGTGAGCCTCAGGGCACCCCTCCCTCTCCGGTGGGCCTCAGGGCACCCCTCCCTCTCAGGTGGGCCTCAGGGCCCCCCTCCCTCTCCCGTGGGCCTCAGGGCCCCTCTCCCTCTCTGTTAGGCCTCAGCGTACCCCTCCCTCACCGGTGGGCCTCGGGGCCCCCCTCCCTCTCTGTTAGGCCTCAGGGCCCCCCCTCCCTCTCCGGTGGGCCTCAGGGCACCCCTCCCTCTCCAGTGGGCCTCAGGGCCCCCCTCCCTCTCCCGTGGGCCTCAGGGCCCCTCTCCCTCTCTGTTAGGCCTCAGCGTACCCCTCCCTCACCGGTGGGCCTCGGGGCCCCCCTCCCTCTCTGTTAGGCCTCAGGGCCCCCCCTCCCTCTCCGGTGGGCCTCAGGGCACCCCTCCCTCTCCAGTGGGCCTCAGGGCACCCCTCCCTCTCCGTTAAGCGGGAGCGTGTTGCTGCTAGCTTGTTACAGCCTCGCTTGATGCCCTCTGTGGCGAGCTCAACATTCCCACCATTCTCTCAGCTCAACAAATCTCTCTTGATGGACTGCTCTTTCATGGCGCCCTATGCCCAGCATCAGGGGAGATACAGAGACTGGTCACAACTCATATTTATCTGCCTTTTAAAAGTTTACTAAATGCCTTCTTCACAACCCCCCTGGGAGGTAACTAAGGCAAGAATCCCTGTATCTCCCCCACGTTACAGGGGAAGAACCCGAGGCTCACATAGGAAAGGGTGATATATCACAAGTTACCCCCATCAGCACTGAAGCTGGAGCTTGCAGCGTAGATCTCGTACTGTCCGTGGCTCCGTCTGTGAAGTCCACCACTGAGAGAAGATTGGGTTTGAGTTGGGCTATGGGGGAGGGGGCTTCCAACGACTGAAAGAGGGGGCGGGGTTTCTGGATCCACAGGAAAACATAATCAGAGGCCCGGAGATAGGAAAGGGGGGGGTATAAATGGCTGACCTGAACTAAAAAGTCTGTTCCAGACTGGAAAGCCTTGAATGCCTGTCTGGATGTTATCACTCCTGAGGGTTTATTTAGGAAATCAAAGCTGCAATGTTGTTTCAGTCGGGTCCTTGCGAACATGTCAGAGCCATGGGGAAGGTGGCAGAAGGAGCTGGTACCTGTACTCGGGTTCATTTATCAGAGGAATCCTCCCAGGGGAGAATCAGTCAAGCTCAATTGATTCCTAATCTTTCCTCTCCAGGGATAGCGGTGGACAGGGGGGCACTAACTTCAACAATTACAGAGCAATCACTCGGCTAGGAGAATCCTCTCAGCTCCCACTTTTCCAGGCTCGTGTCAGAATCCTCTGACCCTTCTCTTTGCAGCCCGTGTTCAGAGATGTATGTGCACCCAAGAGGATAATTCAGGGCTCAGAAGGTGGTCTCAAGGACGGAGCAGTGAGCGACCGTAGTGTTCTATGAGGCCCACACCTCAGTCAGCTGCAGCGGAACCCGCACAAAAATCTTCCAGGGACGTTTACCATGGAGTTTAACGCGGTCACACAGGCAGGGAAAGCCGTGCAGAGCGTTTGTAGCTCCCCACCCCGTAGCCCACCTCCCCTGTTTGGCGATGAGGGGGTCTTGGCTGGCTCACGTCCAGCCCCGCTGTGAACACACGCATTTTTATGTCCATATACATTCATCAAGTCCTTCCTAGGTGGAGTCACCGAGCCTAGCAGGACACGGAGACAAAAAGGAAACAATCCCTGCTCTCAGAAAGCTTCTGTTCTGCTGGAAGTAACAAAGCACATATATAAATACATGCAAAGTACATGCAAAGTTATGCAAAGTAATTGAAGAAGGAGAGAGCACGGACAGCTGCAGGGATCGGGATGGGTTGGGTGTGGGAGTGCGCTCTGCAGGAAGTGCAGGATTGTAAGAAGTGCTGATGAGGAGGGAGGGGATTCCAAACACGGGGACCACTCTAGCAGAGACCTGGAGGAGAAAGACGGCTCACAGGAGAGGGCATGAAAAGCATAGTGGGAAATAAAACTGGAAGCAGAGATGGAAGCCAGAGGGTGTTAACGCCTTACCCAGCACCTTGTATTTTATGGTGGAGACAACAGGGAGCCACGAGAGACTTTCCACTGGGAAGAGTACATGGTCCGCTCTGTCTTTTAGGACTGGTTAGCAGCTCTGCCGAGGGTGGGTTGGAGAGAGGAGAGCAGGCCCCAACCTTTTCTGTGTTATGATCCCTTTTGGCAGTCTAGTTAAGTCTTAGTAACCGCTTCCCAAAAGGAGTTTTTAAATATGTTTCTAAATGATTAAAGGGAATGCTGGGCTTCCACGGGCAGTTAGTGAAGACAGAGATGTTTTTCCCCTAATTTCATGGACTTCCCAAAATCTATCTGTGCATCCCTTTGCAGTCTGTGGACCCCAGATTAAAATCTCCTGGAGCAGAGACAGAGAAACTAGAAAATAGGGTTTTGCAATAATCCGGCCGAGAGTTAATTGTGGTCTATGTTAGTATAAGAGGATTTATGAGTATGAAGAGGGAAATTGATGTGAGAGCTGGGCCTAGAATTCTCAGGCCTTGGCAAGGGCACGGGGCCGGAGGAAAGAGGATCTCCATGTTGTGAACCAGGCTAGTGCCCTCGATAGAAATGGGGAGTGTGGAGGAAGAGCAGGAGGAGCCTTTTTGGACATGTTCAGGTGGAGATATCCAGGAGAAGAAGGTAGCTGTCAGAGCAGAGAAGCCAAAGTAGAATTAGAACCAAGACAAGCTCACCGTATTTCACAATTAAGAGATTAACCTTGAAAAGTGCAGTTTCAGTCAAGTGTTAGGGTCAGAAGCCCGATTGTACAGTAATAAAGTACTATAGAAATGGGAGCCATTATTTTTACTTTGGCCCAATTGAAGTAATAATAATAATGATAACTCCCAATTTTATGGTGTCTTAAGGTTCATAGATTCATAGATTATAACTGGAAAGGACCTTCGAATGCAGAAGAGAAAAAAGATGAGAAAAGGGAGGCAACAAGTGTGGAAGATCTTTTCTCCGGTTTGATTGTCACAGCCCGAAGGCGGGTGATGTAAGGGTCATGTGGGGGCTTTGTTGGTGGGGAGACCCAGAGGGTTCAGTGCTGTTGGCTGAAGGCATTCTCTGGGTGGAAGAGAAACCTGACCCTTGGGTAGCTTGCTTGGCCTTGGGTGCTGCCTCCCCCCAGAGCTTGGTCATCCATCCTCTGTCTCCTTCGGTGCCAATTCATCCCCCAGCAAAGCTGCATAACCTGTCCACTGGCCCCTGTAGGACCTGGTGCTTTCCCTGACTCCGGGCCCAGAACTTTTCCAACTGAGCCATCCAGCTGCCTCCCCAGAGCCGGGGCACAGCCTGTGTCTCCAGAGTCGTTACACAGGACATGCAATATTAGAGCTGGATGAGACCTTACGGACCACCAAGCCCAGGCTCTTCATTTTACAAAGGAAATGGAGTACGGGAGAGAGGAAGTGATTTGTTCAGGATCACAGAAGCAGGACACAGCTGAACCCAGACTCTTAAGCAAAGGAGGGGTTATTTTCTCTCTTTGGCAGAAACTGAGACCCAGAGAAGGCAGGAGACAAGTTCAAGTAAGTTTTTTAAGGAGCTCAAGACTAGAACTCAGGGCTCCACTCCCATCAGCCAAAGTGAAAAGATCTGGACCTAAATGAATAGATCGTTATACTTCAGTATCTCATCACAGAGCTAAGCCTAAAGGAAGAATTTCCCAGCAGGTACGTCCTGGCTACAGGACTCTTAGGAACATGAATTTTTCACAACTGGGGGTATGTATGAGTGGGAAAGGGGAGGGACGGGACAGGCATAGAGGATGAGGATCAGCGACTGCTCTTGGCAGGGGTAATGAAGGAAAGAAACGGTTCCCTGTATGCCCTGGTAGTGGAAGTTTAGCTTCTAAACCCCTACCCCCTGCCACCCGGCCCCCAACCCACCTTTTTAGCTTCCCTGGACATTATTCCTTCCCTAATCTGGGACCTTGCCAAACTGCCCTTGCTCCCTCTAATGCTTCTCCATGTCCCTCCTACGTGCCTCTGCTTGCTGCCCGCCGTGGCTGGAATGCACCCCTCCATTGCCTCTGCCTCACACGGTGCCTTTCCTCCTCTCGGATGAAGGTCAGCTACCATCTTCTTCATTAAGCCTTTCCTGATCCCCAACCCCCAGCCTGATTTCAAGTGCCCTTACTCTCAAACTACCTTGTATTGAATTACTTTGGGTGTTATTTATTACCTTTATGCTGCATTTATTTTTATGTACTTATTGTCTCCCTCATTAGAACATAAACTCCTTGTGAATAGTGATTATTTTATTCTTTGTACTTGTATCCCCAGGGTTTAGGATAGGGACTAGCACATCATAATTGTTGAGTGATTGATTGATTGGAGTGGTGCTTAAATAATACAGCAAGAAGATAATAAGTCACACTGAAATTCTAGCTAAGTCCAGGTTACATCTCCTCTTCTGGGTAACAATAACATGTTTTTTTAGGTGAAATAGAATAAGGGAAAAAAGATTCGAACTAAAAATCAGGAGACTTCTGATTGGATATAGAACTTGGCTCTGCCGGAAATTTCCTGTGATAGCCTTAGTAAGTTCCTTTTCCCCATCTCAGCCCCAGTCTCCCCATCTGTAGAATTAAAGAGTTGTTTTAGATAAATTCTAAGGTTCTATCCAACTCTGTCAATTACTCTTATATCACTCTAGGCCTGATAGCCTAGCTATTAAGATTCGATGAGCTAGGTCAGATTAGTGGGCTTCAGGGCTCTGCCCTATCTGACCTGGATAGAGTTCTGGGCCCGGAGCCAGGGAGTTGTTGTTGTTGTTTACTTGTTTATTCAGTATGTCCTTCTATTCTTGACACTTTTTCTGGTTTTCTTGGCAAAGGTACTGCAGTGGCTTTCAATTATTCTTTCTCTAGCTCATTTTACAGATGAGGAAACTGAGGCAGCAGAGCTAAGTAACTTGGCTAGGTAGTATGTGTCTGAGGCCGGATTTGAACTCAGGAAGATAGTCTGCCTGCCTCCAGGCTGGGCTCTATCCATTGCTTGCAGCACCAGAGTCAGGAAGATGTGAGTTCAAATTCATCCTCAGGCATGCACTAGAAGTGTAATGTAGAAGGTCACCGTCGGTGGGGAAACTCTGGGTAAGGTAGGAGGCCTTTCAGCCCAGAGGGAAGTTGATGACAATGTCTGCTTCCGCTCCCCATCTCCCCTAAGGGCTCTCGGTGGCCCAGGTGGCAAACTACATAGCAAGTTGTTTATGTGGTCCCATGTGCTCAGTGTTGTTGTTATTACATTATAAAAATGGAAAGCCCTTGAGATAAATGGACCCCATTTTCCCACCATCCTCAGGAGTCCCGCCTCATCACTTCTCCACTAGGAAGGTGTATTTTAATCGCCCCTGAGTGGGGGCTCTAGAAAGCAGGACTCAATATTTTAATCACCCCAACTTGGGGCTCTAAAAAGTAAGATACAACAGTGTGATCCTGGGCAAGTCATTTATCTTCTGTTTGCCTGATCTACTGGAGGAGGAAATGGCACATTACTCCAGAACTTTTGCCCAAAAAACCCGATTCAGGATCACAAATAGTCATAGATGACTGAATGACTAAACCACACAATCGAGCTCTGATGCTATCTGTGTGACCTTGAAAAGTCACAAAATCTCTGAATGTGTTTTGAACGAATGGTGAACTTTGCTTTCCCATCTCTAAAATGATAAGAATAACCCACACCTGACTTATCTCAAAGGGTGGTTGGGAGAAAAGTACATTTTCTTAACCTAAAATGCCTAGAGAAATGTCAGCTATAATGATGTTGTCATGACGGTCATCATGATGTTATCCGGAGGCTTCCACTCACTCTTGATATTTTGCATTCTTTGTTCCAAGACTCCTTCCAGCCTTCAACAGTCTGTGTTCTAAAGTGCATCCAGCACTGACTTCACAAGCCCTGTGTTCGAAACCTCACCAGACAGGATAGTCTGTGTTTAATGCACTTCTCGTTCTGACAATTTATGTTCTTGGTTAAAAATTCTCTTATAGTTTTGACATTCTGTTCTAAGGTCCTTTCCACTCCTAACATTTTATGTCATGTCCTAAAATACTTCTAAGATCTAGATCTAGAAAATAGATTCCCTTCCAGATCTGACCTCTTTTCCATTTGCTTAAGTCTCTTCCAGCACTCCTATATCGTAAGACTCCTTCCAGTTGACTTTCTGTTTTCTTTATTCAGGGATTTCTCATAGCTCTATCATTTACAATGGTTTAAATACCATTTAGCTCCGATATTTTGTGTTCTATGTTCCAGTCAGCTTTGGCCCAGCCAAAGTTCTGAGGTTTTGATTGCAAAGTTGCCTCCAGCTCAGACATTTTGTTCTAAGTTCCTTCCATTATTGACGTTCCATGTTTCATAGTCTATATTTTAAGCCTCTTCTATGCTTTGTGGTCTGTGTTTTAAGACTTTTCTAACATTGATAGTCTGTGTTCTGTTCAAAAATCATTTTGGTCCATGATCCAATTGGTCCTTTTATTTATTCCTCCAGGATGCAAATCAGTACATGTTTGTGGAAGATCCCAAAGGTATTAGCCCACTCTGATCCCCTTCCTCCCTTCCCAGCAGCAGCAGCAGCAGCAGCAGAGTCCACGAACCACCTTTGCTGACCTAAGTGATGAGAAGATCTTTAATGGAGGCGACAGTCTGTGGCAGAATCAGGATCAGACCCTGCTCCCAGAGATTACTGATGAGGACCTGGATACCCTCAGGCATCAAGAGGAAACCATTCAGCAGAAAGAGGTGAGCCCGATGCATTCCTATTCTGAGTAAGTGCAGAGGCGATGCCCCCATCCTGGGGACCACAAGTCATTGTCCCAGGACTCCTGGGTTCTAGTCCTATCTCTGTCACTGGCTTATTGAGTAGCTTGAGTACCTCAATTTTTCTCATAATTGCAAATAAGCCTGACTATTGTGCTCACCAAAATATCATGAAGTCCTGCTGAATTTGAGATATCTTTTGAGGATAAAGTCTTCTTTTGTGGGAACTTATAATAATGCAGTAGGATGGGACTCTGTATTGTTTTTGGGGAGAGGAAAAGGATACGATAAATCAAAGAGACCATTAGCCAGTGCTCACATAGATTGAAGATTAGGCAGCAGTACCCACTCTGTTAGTTAAATTTGGATGTTTTTTAAAAGTCTTCTGTGCTGAAACAAAGATGTGAGAAGTGAAATCTGATCCAAATGTCAACGGGTTTTGTTCTGGAAGCAGAGGCAGATGCCATTGTGGCCTGGCAACAGGGAAGGAGGAGCCATCTTTATCTTCTCCAGCAAAGTGGATCACTGCGTTTATAGGTGACTAAGAGATGTTTGGACACTAGACTCTTAAAGGTTTTGAAGGCAGGGTAGCCACCTCCTCTTTCTCCAGGTTGTTGTTATTATATTTCTTTTACATGTCTGTCCCAGTAGATTGTGCTGAGTCTGGAGTCAGGAAGGACTGAGCTCCAATGTGACCTGAGACACTGACTGTGTGATCTCGGGCAAATCAGTTAATATTTAAAAAGACTAAATGTTATAGAACACAGACCGTGAGTGTGTGTGTGTGTGTGTGTGTGTGTGTGTGTGTGTGTGTGTGTGTGTGAGAGAGAGAGAGAGAGAGAGAGAGAGAGAGAGAGAGAGAGAGAGAGACAGAGACAGAGAGAGAGACAGAGACAGAGAGAGAGACAGAGACAGAGACAGAGACAGAGACAGAGACAGAGACAGAGAGACAGAGACAGAGACAGAGACAGAGACAGAGACAGAGACAGAGACAGAGACAGAGACAGAGACAGAGAGACAGAGAGAGAGAGAGACAGAGAGAGAGAGAGACAGAGAGAGAGAGAGGGAGAGAGAGAGAGAGGGAGAGAGAGAGAGAGGGAGAGAGACAGAGAGAGAGACAGAGAGAGAGACAGAGAGAGATACAGAGAGAAGAGAGAGACAGAGAGAGACAGAGAGAGAGAGACATACACACACACAGAGACAGAGAGACAGAGAGAGTCAGAGAGACAGAGACAGAGAGACAGAGAGAGACAGAGAGAGACAGAGAGAGAGAGAGACAGAGAGAGAGAGACAGAGAGACAGAGAGAGAGACAGAGAGAGGGAGAGAGAGACAGAGAGAGACAGAGAGAGAGAGACATATACACACACACAGAGACAGAGAGACAGAGAGAGTCAGAGAGACAGAGAGAGACAGAGAGAGAGAGAGAGAGAGAGAGAGAGAGAGAGAGAGAGAGAGAGAGAGAATGAGAATACAGATGGTGGTCCCTCCAGGCCTTACTGGGCACAGGCTTTATTTGAGTTTACCTCTGCCATAGAAAGGTCTTCACAACAAATTATAATCCTTCCTCTTACTACCGTCTCTTAATACCTCATAGGTAGCAGTGGGGCAGTCAGGCACTCCATCTATTATGTCCCCTTGCTCTCTCATTACATATCCTTCGCATGTATGTATATATATGCATATGTAGTTGTAGATATATCTATATTTTTGTATATAGAGAGACAGAGAGAGAGAAAAAAAAGAGACAGAGAAAGAATGATGCAAAGAGTTAGTGTATACTGAAGTAGTTATATATGCATAGTTATATGTTCACTTTTATCTAACTGGTAAAGAGAAGGAGAGAAACTGAAGAATTATCTCACTATTGGTGTATAATAGCACATTATAGTTTGCATACTGCTTTCTGCCCAATGTCTCTGGGAGGTAATACATGTCCATGTTAATTCCTATTTTTACAAATGAAAGAACTAAGTCCCAAGTCAGTTCTTTGCCCAAGGTCATACAGCAGGTAACTGACAAAGTAACAAATTTAAATGTAGATTATGAGTTTATTGCCATTGGTACTATTTTTCCCAGTGCTAGGGAAGAAAAAGGCAGTTTGGGGAGCAAACAGCCAAAAGTTTAAAAAGTTGTGACTCAGAATGAAATTTGGGTTTTTAAACCATGACTAAAAATCTAGGAATGGTAAACTCTTGGCAAGGTATGGAGTATCCCTAACAAAGATTTTAAAAAGTATTTTCTCCATCTCTAACAAATCTAATAAAATTAAGAGCTTTAAACAAACAAACAAAAAAAAGTAGAGATAAGAAAAAAACTGTGTGTGTGTGTGTGTGTGTGTGTGTGTGCTCATGCATGCACACACTCCAAGTTAGAGACCATAGAGAATAGTTATACAATAAGAAAAAAATAGCATGAACTACGTTAAAAAATCTTATAGGAGTTAAAACTTTAAAAAGGAACTAGTCAGAAAATCAATAGTCAAAGATCTCTTTATACATATGTATGAAGCATAGGTAACAAAGAAAGTAAATAAAGTAGAGATCTTAATTTAAGGAGGAAAATTTGACCTCACACATAATCACTGAAATTTGGTTTGATGGACACTTGCAATGATTTTGGGAATGGAATAACTTTCATGCTAAGGAGATGATCCTATGAGGAAATCTAGGAAGCTTCAGATTAACAGATCACACAAAGATGGAGGAATCATAAATACGCTGGATGATAGCCAGGGGCCAAAAAGATCTTAACAAGCAAAAACACTGATGAGGTTGTATAGGATAAGGTGAAATTCAATAAGGATGAATGTCAAGTTTTATACTTGGATTAAAAAAATCGACCTCACAGATACAATATGGGGGAAGTTGTGAGTAGACAGACAGAAGGTTCAGAATTGCTTGTCTGAAAAAGACTTGGGATTTTAGTGGATGAAATTTCATTCAATTCAATTTAATAAATGTTAATTAAGGGCCTATTATATGATAGGCACTGTGTAAGGAACATCAAGAGTAGCCACTTGAGCTAATGTGGTCTTGGGCTGCATTGAAAAACATGGCTCCATGACTAAGATGATAGACCATTAGAACTCTGCTCACCTTCAACCACGGCTGAGTTCTTTGTATCATACTTCAGGACATTGGTTAGCTAAAGAAACTCTGAATAGGTTGGAAAAGGCCCTAAGAACGTGTTCTATGAGGAGCAATTGAAAGAAATGCATCTTTCTGACCTTGAGAAGATAAAACCTATACTAGATGCTCTAATATGACAAAAGGGTCTTGTTTTCTTTGATCCTAGAGAACAGATACAAAGTGGTGGTTGGATGTTTCTAAGATTTTTAGGTTTTATTTTAGGGGGGAAAATTTTGCTGTTGCTTGAGCTAATTTTGGCTTGAAATTTCAATCCACCAAAGGCCCCCAATTTTTTTTTCAGAGAAGCAAATCTGAGTCTCCTGTCTAATCTCAATTTTCCCCATACTGTGCCTCTCAGTTTGTTTGTTTTTTTAATCCAAGTATAAGACTTTACATTTATTCTTATTGATTTTCATCATATCCAATACAATCTCATCAGTGTTTTTACTTGTCAAAAAGACAAAGGTTTTCCACCTGTCAGCATCATACCACCACATGTGGAACCATTGGTTATAGCAAATACAGACATTTTGAATGCTATGGATAAGTTCACTTCTTGGCAGTTCACTTCCCAGAGATGTCCACATTGATGAGATCGACACACACACTGCCAGAGCTGGCTCAGTGTTAGGAGGCTCCATAGGCATCTGTGGAAGAGAAGAGGTCACAGACTTTCTGCCCCATGGAAGGTCTCAGAGCCATTGTGCCGGCCTCGCTGTTGTATGTAGGTCTGTGACATCTGCATGGCTTCCATCTCAATTGTCTCAGGAAGCTTCTGAAGGTGAGCCGGCAAGGCGAGATCTCAGACACTGAGCTAGCTGCCAAGTGTTCAGACTCTGCTGCACAGGGCAGCTCTGGTGGGCTGGTGTGTAGCCCCAATGCCAAGTGTACATTTACACAAAAGGCAGAGGACATACATGAGGCAAGCACTGCCACAGGGGCCAGAAGGAGGGATGAGGGAACTCCACGGTCTCTCTGAAGACCTTTAGTTATGGATGGGGAGATATAGCACGCATTGGCACAAGACCACTCAGCAGGGTGCGCTTACCTCCAAGAAGTGTGGACTGTGGACAAAGCAAAGTGGCAGGAGCGCAGGAGGATGGGGATGGGCAGACTCAGGGGCACCTCTTCTCCAAGAAACTCAAGTTTCCAGTTTTTAGTCACTACAAAAAGGGCTGCTACAAACATTTTTGCACATGTGGGTCCTTTCTCCTTTTTTATGATCTCTTTGAGATCCAGACCCAGTAGAGACACTGTTGGATCAAAGGGGAAAACGATACTTTTCCAGTTTGAATTGGTTGCTGTTATTCCTTCCAGCTCTTAAATTTTGTTGTTCTGAGAACATTTGGATGAAGGTCTGTGGAGGAAGAAACAGATGTGATATTGTCTCTGGAGAACACAAATGACCACATGGACAAAAAGAGGAAGTAGATAGAGAGTTTGGGAAACATCTCAAGTCTGACACAGAGGCGTAATATTCTAGTTATGGGGAGCTTCACTTATTTGGACATCTGCTGGAGTTCTTTCTGCCAAAAACAGAGTAGCTGATACTTTCTTGCTTTGGATTCATGATAATTTCATCCTTCAAGAGACAGAGAATCCAACAAGAGAAACTGCTCCTCTGGACCTAATTTTCAGCTTATCCTCACAAGGCTACAATGAGTCTAGAGCCTCAGGGATGTGGCTGAATTGTTCTCTCTAATGGTACAGACCACAAACTATCCCTGCCTGGTCATCCTAAGATACTCTTGTCCATATCTTCCAAAATGCATGCCACAGGAAGAAAACAAGCATTTGTTAAGTCCCCCATATTTTACAGTTAACAGAGCTAAGCCAAACAGATGTTGACTTGCTTAAAGCTAGTAAATATCTGAGGCAGGATTTGAATCAGGCCTTTCTGACTCCAGGACCAGTGCTTTATCCATGATGTCACCTAGCTGCCCAAGGTAAAACTTATTTTTTTTAAAATTTTATTTATTTATTTTTTGCTGAGGCAATTGGGGTTAAGTGACTTGCTTAGGGTCACACAGCTAGGCTAGGAAGTGTTAAGTGTCTGAGACCAGGTTTGAACTCGCGTCCTTCTGACTTCAAGGCTGGTGCTCTATCCCCTGCACCACCTAGCTGCCCCGGTAAGACTTATTTCAATGTGTTGGAATTTTTCTTCTAACACAGTGAAGATACCAGTGGGATACACAAGCTTTCTACCAGTTCTTTCCATCATTATATCTCTCATATATTCTCTTGATTACTTTTTGTTTAATTAGTCTTTAATAAGGTCTCAGGGTTCCCCCCATGACTAAAATAATTTACCACCTTCAAATATCTCATAAATTTATCCCTCGATGCCTTCACTATTTTAGCTCCTTTAGTACAAGTTGTCTCTACTGTATATTTGTTTAAGTCAGTAATTTCATCTTTCTTCTCTGAAGTACTATTTCCACATTCCTTATAAGTACATCCGGGTCTATAGTGTTGCAGTCCAAGTATAGTAGTCCCATTGTCCTTTATGATAAAAAGTTTATTTTGAAAATAATTACAGATTTTTTTTTTCTATTTTGCTTCCGGTTGTTGTCTCCATTCCTTTTTCAACCATGAATGACCTCAGGCTTATGTTGTTTAGTTGGGACTTTTGCCATACTTTCTTTAAAATGATTTTACCTTCTACCAGCTCTTTCTGTTTTCAAGATGATACTATTCATAATCTTCCATTGTTCTCCACTAAATCTTACAAATTTGTTTCAGAATGAGTGTGTATTCTAAACAGATCTTTTCCTGACTGTTGTATCTTTTTACTTGGCAAGTAAGTCAAAATGTTTCCTAACTTAGGTTGTTTTTAGGTACTTTGTATTTCAGTTGATATATACCAGTTAAACTTTGGTATAAAATTATTGCAGTCTTTGTCTAAGCCACTTCTTCCATTGGTACCCATTTTTTGTCATGAGTACCTTGTTTAAATAGGTCATTATGTGACCACAGTGCTAGTGTTTGATAAACTCAAAGACCCCAACTTCTGGGTAAGAATTCACTATTTGACAAAAACTGCAAAACAGTAGGACACAAATGAGCCGAATACCAACAACTCACACCAAAATAAGGTCAAAATGGGCACATAATCTAGACATAAAGGGTAACACCATAATCATATTAGAAGAGCAAAGAATAGTCTACCTCTCTGATCTGTGGGGAGGGGAAGAATTCATGACCAAGCAAGAGATAGAGAGCATTACAAAATGCAAAAGAGATAATTTTGGTTACATAAAATTAAAAGACAAAATTTTGTACAAACAAAACCAGTGCAATATAATTAGAAAGAAAGCAGAAAACTGGGAAATGATGTTTACAGCAAACGCCTTTGATATAAGCCTCATTTCTCAAATTATATGGAGAACTGAGTTAATTTTATAAGAAGACAAGCCATTCTCCAGTTGATAAGTGACCAAAGTATATAAATAGGTCATTATGGAGTTGCTTTAATTGAATGCACTGTATTTTTTCTTATTTTTATTCTTTCTGCTAGAGATGTTCTTGTTTTGTTCTTTGTGATTTGACTGTTCTCTGACACTTAATTCAGGAGTGATTCCCACCTCAGCAATGAATTATTTCCTAACTCTTAAAGTTTCATCAATTTTTATTTCATGAAAAGTATGCAATTCTTTTCAGTTCTTCTTTAAAGAAATCATTAATGAAATATCAGCAGCCTTCAAATTTATCCTCTA
>NC_133617.1:81229343-81271843 GCF_048593235.1 Sminthopsis crassicaudata
TACATCTTATAAGGCCCAGAGAAAATGTTATTTCAAGGTGGGGAAGGTGAAATCATTTCTACTTTACCATCCCAGAGAGATCGTTAGTTTCCTTAATCTTTTTTTTTTATTTTTTTATTCTGAACTTAAGAAATAAAACAAGTCGTAACATAGTAGAATAGGAAAAAAAAATTGTTGAACATGAAACTGCAGATCTATTATGTACAACTTGCTGTTCCTTTTAAATAGTGCCACACTAATTTTTCTTAGGTACTTCATGCTCAGTGATTTTTCACCTCTGCCTTAAGTAATTCCCTTTTACATCTAGAAATAAGTTAAAAATTTCTCGGCCTTCACTCAAGATCCTCCGAGGGTACTACTTGTAATTATTTGCGTATCACCTTTACCTTACCTCACCTGCCTCCTTACCCTATTCATACTGTTTCTTTTGCCTGGAATGACTTTCCTACCTCTTTTTCTGTTGAATTCCTGCCCATCATTTGAAACCCAACTCAAATGCCACTTCTTTCAGGAAGCCTTCCTTGGGTCTCCTTGTCATAACATTACTGGGCATTGTCTCTGACTGACCCCACCCACATTTGGAGAAGTCTCTCTTCTGAACTCTGTCTCCAGCTTCCTTCAGGTGTCAGCTAAAATCTCACCTAAAGGAAGCCTCCCTTAATACCAGTGATTTTCCTTTGTTGGTTATTTCCAATTTATCTTTTTATTTTTTGTTGATAGCTATTTGTATGTCATCCTCACCATTAGACTGTGAGCTTCTTCAGAACAGGAACTATATATTTTTTGATATCCTCAATGCTTAACATAATGAGGGGCAGCAGGTGCCTAATAAATGCTTATTGCTTGACTGACTGATATCAGCCCGATTCTTCAATGTAATGTTTCATTTGTAACTTTGTGAAAACACTTATATGTAATATTCTATGTACCTTATCTCTCAGCTAGACTAAATTCCATGAGTGTTCCTCAAGACCTACCTGGATGGGGATTAGGGAGAGGGAGAGGGGAAGATAAAAATGTCTCTACGACTAAGTCCTTACCTTCATTGATTAACAGCTTACGCTTGTGTATCACATTCTTTTCATACATCATTTCTTAATTCAGAATAAAGCTATGAGGTCGGAATTGTAGCTATTGACATCTTCATTTTCCAAATAAGGAAGCTGAGGCTCAGAGTAGTTAAGCAGTTGGCGCAGAATCTCGCTGACAATAAGTATCAACTCTCCAGTCATATCTGAGTCCTCATAATGTCTTTCTGCCTCAGTTTCTTTCTTTTTTTTTATGTGCATGTTAAGACTCAGGGGTCACTGAAGTCCTTCCAGTTCTCAATCTAAAATCCTCTGATACTTTGATGATGAAAAAAATATTGCATAAGAGCATTAGAGAGTTATAAAAATGAGTGTTATAGGGGGACAAGAATAGAAGATAATTACTACTGGGGATTAGAGAAGGCTTCCTGGGGGAGGTGACATTTGAATTAAACTTTAAAAGACAGAAATTCAGTAGGCAAAGTCAGGATGATGGGATTTTCCAGGCCCAGGACACTGTGTGAGGAAAGACTTGGAGGCAAGAGGCTAGGCACAGTGAGGGGAGGAGAGGAAGCTGGGACAGCTTTTTTACTGTTCCCTTGGTGCCTGTGTACTTTTAGCTGGGAATTAAATGACAGCTTTTCTCTGCAAGGAAAACTGGACCTTTTAGCCTCAGGCCTCTCTACTCCCTGTGGACCCCCACTGAACACATTCCTAATAGCTCTTTTATGTCCTCAGTATCTTAAGAGGCTTTGGCTGTAAAATTAAACGATCATCGATCGGTCTGTCGGGACGGTCAGCCGGTGACGGCTGCTCTTGCTCTGAACCAGGCCTAGACAAGTACCCAGGAGCTGGAGGTACGAGGGATTTACATAAGTATCCTGGTCTCCATCAGTGGTGGGGATGGAAAAGGGAGCCAGCGCCCTCCAATCCTCAGCCCACTTAGAAATCGGGATGGCTGGCTATACCCAGAGCTGAGGAGCAGCTGTTATAAATGGGCCATAGGGATAATGGCGTGTCTGTATAGTGAGTGCTTGATTATCTGGGGATTAGCAAGCCAGTTTTTTTTATTATTATTATTATTTATTATTATCCAGTGGCCCATTCTGGAACTTGGGCTTGAAGAGAGGTGACCCAAATAATCACAGGGCCTAAAACCAGAAAAGACCTTTAACTGTCATATTTTTACTAAGGAGGAAAATTGAGGCCCAGAGTGAGGAAGTACTTGCTCAAGATCTCAGAGGTAGCTAATGGCAGGTCAACTTTACTCTAACTGCAGCTTTCCTAAGTTATGACACTATGCTGCCATCACCCAGCTCTGAGTCCTAGTGCGTCCACTAACTGGCCTTGGGACTAGCAAGTCACTTTATCTGTCTTGTGAAATTGGACATTTGGACTTAACAAGTCCAAGATGATGAAGATATGATGGACACCAAGTATTGGATGGTAAAAAGGCGCAAATTTAAATGTAAATGCTCCTTCCTTTTCTTCTCTTCTCTCCCCTCAATGATGGTCCTCCCGGCATGGGGAGGGGAGCAGTGGCAGGATGGACATCAAGAGGCTGCAAAGTCCTTTCTGTATGAGGAGGACATGGATACAGTGGGCTTTGTGAATTTTTTTTTCAGACACCACACTCAAAAGTATTCTGCATCCCAGGGATCCAAGTCTCCACCTCAGGATCATCCTGAACTTCTCCATTTTCTTCCACATGGCCAGTCTCTTGCCAAGACTTATCATTTCCTCTTTTCCAAGATCTCTCAATAGGAGCCCTTCTTTACAGCGCTAGCAGCTGGAGAGAGAAGGAATTTTCTCTAGCAGGTTGTGGTACCTGAATTAAGGTAGCTCAGGAAAGACCTTCAGCTATCCCCGATGCAAGGAGGGTATGCTGGAGCCTAACTAATTGTTACATTTTCAGTATGACCATTTATACTTCTGAAATTGTGGAACCAGAGAATCTAGTGGTTAAATGTTTACTAGTGTGATGTTCTGTTTCTCTACATTGTAATTGTTCTCTGGGGCAGATTTCTTGGGGAGCTTGTGGAGGCAGCCTTAGTTTCAGGTCAGTTCAGTAATCCCAAAATGCAGCCAGGAGTTAAAGTCCTTTACTGTCTCTTTCCAAGTCTCTCTCCTTCACGTGGGGCTCAGCTAGTTTTCTGGAGGCCTTCCTCTCTCCCTGGTTCCCCAATGAGCCCTTGTCAGAATGTCTCCAGCCAGCTCGAAGGTAGACGCGGGAATGAATCAGACTCCGCCTCTGAGAGTGGGATTGTGGGATTCTGTGTTGTGAATCTCCTGGAAGTCAGTCCTAGCTGGGAATCTCCCAGAAGTCCATGAACAGGCTTTTCCTTTAGACTTGCTAATCCACTGAATCCTGGCTCTGAATCTCCTCGAGCTTCCCTGAAGTTCTCCCCTTGACTAACTCCTGACTCCCAGAGAGTGGGCTTTTATATGCTCTCTAAAGGTGTGGGTCTAATGTGTGGACCAATGAGCAAACTCCTTCAAAGGTGTGAACCAAGTACATTACCTTGCCTCAAGTTCTGACCCATAACATGTGTAAGAATCCTAACATGCTAGCATACCTCTGACCATAGGGAATGAACTTAAGACTTTTCACCGTTGGGATAGGCTTTCCCTGGATATTCTCCAGCTTAATTAATAGAAGGAACAAGGATTTATTAAGGGCATACTGTGTGCTGGACATTGTGCTAAACACTTGTTAAAAAAAAAAAAAAAGAAACGCTGCAAGGCGGGTGCTATTATTATCCCCATTTTACAGTTGGAGAAACTGCCTCTATTAATTACCTAATTAAATCACTAATATTTCTGAGAACAGGATAAAGACAAGTCAAACCACTCACATGTAATTCCACTCATCAGCCTTGTGATATCCCCTTCCCTTACCTAACATTAAAATCTGACCTCCTTGAGGACAAGCACTAGATTGTATTTGCATCTTATTGTGATTGCATCTGTATAGTGAGCACTTACTTAAACAGTGTTGGAACATAAGCACCCGCTTTTCTTTTTCTCCCCCCCCCCAATTGGATCTCTACAGTTTATTGAGGCTAAAAAGGCAGCAGGCTCTCACTGGCCAGATCTTTTCGATCTCACTGCTGATTGGCACAAAAGCTGTGACCTGCGGGGTTTTTCACGTAGATCACTTTGTTCCTCTTTGGACAGTGAGGTGGCTCTTGGCTGAGGGGGAAAGAGGAGGTCACCATATTGGTTTGGGACTTAGTGCAGACTGATTGGCTAAGGGTTACTGCAGCTCAGAATTGATCCACCGGCCTGAGGCTCCCCTGAAGCAAGGATTATAGACCTGCACCACCGCACCAGAACCAGGAGCAGCACTTTTCTCATTCATCTCTCTTTTAGCTAGTGAGCTCCATGTGGGCTCAAATATCTGAAGAACTATCATGTAGAAAAGGGATTAGTCTTGTCTTATTTGGCCCCAAGGGAAGAATTAGAAGGAGAATTAGAAGGAGGCAAATGGAGGCTCAATGTAAAGAAAATTTTACTAACATTCAGACTGTTGGAGAGTAGCAGAGTCTGCTTTAGGAGTTGGTAAGCTTCCTGTCCCCGGAGAGAGACTGTCAGCAGCACCAGGAATGTGAGACAGGGGATTGTGCAGTGGGTGGGGGGAAGAAGAGAGAGATAGAGACAAGGGGCTGAGACTAAAAATGTACTATTCTCTCTCCAAAGCCTGTTTAGAAGTGGCAGATTCAGGAAAGTAAGCTAGACCACAACATGCGTTGGCCTGTTATTGTTGAGCTATTTTTCAGTCACATCCAGCTCCTTGTGACCCCTTTGGAGGAATTTTCTTGGCAAAGATGCCATTCTGTCTCCAGCTCATTTTACAGATAAGGAAACGGAGGCAAACAGGGTTAAGGGACTTACCCAGAGTCAGTGTCTGAATTCAGATGTGAGATCAGCAAGAGGTTTCCTGACTCCGGGCTTGCTGATCTATCCCAAGAGAAACCACTGCCCTTCCCACATAAGCCTATTTTTATTCTGCCACTCTGTCCTTTCCTAGAGTCTAGCACAGATCTAAGCACATAGTCGTCATTCAAATGGTGATTGATCATCGATTGATTAATTGGGATTTTCAAAATATATGTTTGTTTAACTGTTACAAGTCTTTATTATCGCTTCCTCCCATTGTCCCATAGAACAGCTTTTTAAAAAATGGAAAATAAAACATTTAATGAGAAATATTTAGAATCAAACGAAACAAATTCTTTCTTTCCCCAATTTTGTTGATGTTGACCATGTCAAAAAATGCTTGTCTCCTTCTTCATTGTAAGTTCATTCCCTTTTTAGCAGGAGGTGAGTGGTCCATTTCATCTTTATCTCATGGTTTATTAAGATTGTTCAAAGTAGTTTTTCTCTATAACGTTGTCATTATATAAACTGCTCTGGTTCTGCTCAATTCTCTCTGTACCCTTCTCTGGTTTTGTTATCTGGTATTTAGTGTGACCTTCCTGGGTCTGGGAGCACCCTGAAAGGCAGCTAGTCCAACTCGTGGCCTGTGTGAACTGCAGTTCCTTCTGCCACATCCTGAACAGACTGGTGGTCATCCACACTGCTTGACTATTTCCAGGGAGGGAGAACCAACCAGTTTTGAAACCCATCTATTCCACATGGACTGTTATATATAGTCCAAGATAAGAGCCAGAGCCGTGACCTTTCCATCAGCCCCAAATGCTGATGGACACCTCTGATTTGTTGGGGAGAGGGCGGGTTCAGTGGATCTCTGGGTTTTCTTGGAGAGATTTATTTTCTCCTAGTTAAAGATTTTGTTTTCTTTTCTGTTTGCATAGCTAAATCCCCTTTTCCCAGAAAATTAAAGAAATTAATCCAGGTGTTGTTCTTAAATCCCCATAGTGATCTCTCAGAGATTGCAGATAGCCTGTGAACTAAGCTAGGTCTTCCTTTGCAAATATATTTCTTCCCTCCTTTTCCATATTTTTCCTTTCCTTCCTCTCCCTCCTTTTCTTCTTCACCCCACAGCCCCTTTGTCTCTGTCTCTCTGGGTGTCTCTCTGTCTCTGACGTGTCTCTCTCTCTGCTTGTGTGTCTTTCTGTCTTTATCTCTCTTTCCTTCTCTACCCTTCCCTCCACATCCCCTTGCTTTCTAATCTTTCTAAACAAATCTTTGCCTTTCACTTAAGGATCTCAAATGTTATATTGAAGATTCATACCACAGTGTTAAAGCTGGGAAGAACTCAAGAACATAGAGTGTTAGCACTGAAAGAAACTTTAAAATATGGAAACCAGAAAGCTAGAATTGGAAAAATACCTCCCTCTTTTTACAGAGGAAAAGAATGGAAACCCAGAATGGGAAAGGAACTGGCCAAGATTACAAAATGTAGCAGAGGATCCCATGGTGGTGTGTTTTGTTTCTAGCAGGCTTTCTGTCTCTGTCTCTCTTTTTCACTTTTAGTAAGAAAAAAATTTAAATTTTAATCATCCTTTCTTCCTTTTTTTTTGTTTCTCTTAGGTTTGCATTCTATTACATTCATTTGGTATCTTAAGCTTGATTAGTGAGAAAGAGGAGGCATAGGGCAAAGTACATGATAAACAGAACCAAATCACAGGATTTGAGTTCAGATTCTTACTCTGCTACTTATTACCTTTGTGACTGGGCGAGTCACTTAACTTCTCTGGGCCTCAGTTTCCTCATCGGCAAAAATATGAAATTAGATTTAGTTTAGAAGTGTCAAATGTGTGGGCCATACTAGCAGATGAAAATGCAATTGGGACATATTGAACAAAAAAACAAAAGTACAGTAGAAGCTGGATCATGTTAATATGTGGTTTTCTAAATCTTGGTAGAAAGTTTAATGGCCCCTATTTCTACTTGAGTTTGATACTACTGTCTTAAATAAATGGTGTCTAAAGATCCTTTCCAGTTCTCCTGCAAAGCTCTCATGATCTTCAGGCATGTGGATTAGCATGAAAACTTTCCAGACTTAAAAAAGAGGAAATTTGTTACAGTTGGAGGTAGTTTCACTTCTAGTACAGTGCTGTCAGAAAAATTAGCAGAAAATTCAGGATTAATTATCCATTCTGTGTAAGGAGATCTGTGCAGGGGTTAATAAACTTTTATGAAGTGGGATGTAAAAAAAAAGTATTAGCCAAATTTGAGGGGTTACAAAAGGATGCAGAAACCAAATTATTTTTTAAAAAAAAAGGAAAAAAGGGAAGAAATTGTAAGAAATGGATGGGCATTTATTGGTTTCCATAGTTATAAAATTAAATTGGAGAAATGAAACTTAAATTAGAAAACTGAAACCCACAAGGACATAAAACAATAACCAAGGGTGGATTTTATCTTTCCCTTTTAGAAGGAAAGCTCCTTTAGGGGAAGTGTCTGGCTATGTAATGAGGGGTGGAGATTCATGTCTTGTAACTTCTGTAATATCCAATTAATGGGGAATCAAGGGAGGAACTTGTACTTCAGGATAGGAAATAAAATGCTGCCTTTGGAGTTTAAAAAAAAAAACCCAAAACCCAACAACTTTTCAACCTTAAGAAAAAAGTGGACTCATCCATGCTTGTTCTTCCTCTGACTCAGCATGTCCCTTTCAGGTTTAGGGGGTCTTGTCAGGGGATCCTCTGAAAATAGAGCCATCAGAGTTGCCTCTTGTGCTTTTTCAGCTCACTTTTGTACCAATAAAACACTTTGTACACATCATCTCATTTGAACCTGATCCCATGTGTGAGCAGATGTGGAAACTGAGGGCTGAGAGTTTAAAAGTAACAGGACCAGCTAGTGACTGAGTCACCTTCTGTCAGAGCTGCCTGGTCACAGGGAAAAAATAACCAGAGACCAGTATTTCCTTAAATGCAAACCCAGTCAGAAACTAGTTAGGTGGGTTCTCTAGCCTAGCTCCAGAAACCTCACAAACCTAATACAACAGTCCCATTTTACTGCGGTAGCCCGAGCCCTCCTTAGTGGAGCAAAAAAAAAAAAAAAAAAGGAATTTCAGTATTAACCTGAGTCCTGTGAACATCCTTTGATATCCGCCAGAGAAAGAGAACAGCTGGTTGGCCAAGCCCAATTGTTCTTTAGAAAGTTTTGTCCCATGAGAGGTGGAAATTGGGGTTAAATAAGAAGGAAATAAAATGAAAGAATAAAAGTAAACTTCCCACTCCAGGCAGAATGTTTGGACGTTTTTGGGGGGAGTAGGGGATGGTTACTTGAGGGGGGAGAGGAGCTGAGGGGAGCTGAGTGGGTGGTAGTGATAAAAAGTCTGTTAAATTCCACACGGAAGCAGTCAGCAGCATGCCTGTGGTGTGAAATTGGCCTGCTTGTGTTCCAAGGAAGTCTTCCCTCCCCCTGGCAGCCCCCAACCACCACTCCACACACTCCCCCAATTGTTAGCTCCCAGGAACTCCTGTGACACTCATACACTTCAGAGTGGCCAACCTTGATTCTGCATAACTAATGATAGTTGTTTCCTTCCCTTCCTGATCACTTTGAAAGGATTCTTTGGGTTTTTAACCCTTTCTGAAATTTTTTTTTTTCTATCTGGAAAGGGTCTTAAGAAGTTATCAAGTTTGTTTTTATTTGTTTTTAGCCAAAGTGCTGTATAGTTTAGGGAAGAGCGTAGGATTTGGATTTGATAGAACTAGATTAGACTCTCAGATCAGGCCCTTAATTAGCGCTATGAAGTCACTTCATCTCTCTGACCTCAGTTATCTTATCTGTAAAAACCTAACTTGCACAAAGGTGTTCTGGGGAAAGCCCTTTTTGAAACTTAAAGCATTGGAATATGGGTTTGTTTTTTTTTTTTATCATTATCTGCTTCTAGATTAAGATATGATTCATATGAACCCCATGTTCTTTTCGAAAATTAAAAAGGAAGGATTACATTTGAATGGGATGGAGGGTAGAGATTGTGTGTGTGTGTGTGTGTGTGTGTGTGTGTGTGTGTGTGTGTGAGAAGTCCTTGGAAACAAAAGGAATCCGATTCTGGAAGTGAAAGAACCAAAGGCAGCTGTTAAATCTTTCTTCCTCAGATGTTTCCAAGCTGAGACTAAGTAGATCAACATGTAAAAGTGGGATGTGAGAAGGACCTCTGGTAGTGGGTCCCTTCCATCTGGGTGATGTTATGATCCTCATATGAGATGCTCAAAGCATGTCAAACTCCACTGGGATATCATGTGCATCTGGGCATCTCCTTGTGGCAAGCTCTTTGTTAAACTAGAAGACAGGGAAGGATAGGTTGCCCTGAACTGTAGAGAATCATAGAGTTGGGGTCTCAATGTCTACTCCAATCAATCCTACTTCACTGCTCTTGCCCACTTGATCCCATCCTTTCCCATCTCCTGGGAACTTGCCCCATCAATCACAATGCTTGCTTCTTATCTTTAATTTCTTCCGTCCTTCCATCTTCTTTCTTGCTTGAAACATGCTTGAAAGCCAACTCTCCCAACAATCCTGACTTGACGGATATCCTCTCAAGCTAATCTAGCAGAGTTCTTAAATGATTTGGGTCATAAAGATAGTAAGGAGCAGAGCCACGATTTCCACCAAGGGCCTTTGCCTCCAAGTTTGTCACTCTTTCCACTGCTTCCCAGTCTTTAGGTGACCCTTCCTTCTCCTGGCCATTCTACTCTGCATGTGCTCAACCCCTAAAAATGAGCACAGTGCTTGAGAAGCATTCTAACCAGAGCAGAGTGCATTAGGCCTATTACTTCCCTCATTCTGGACACTGCCTTTTTTTACACTTCTTAAAATCACTGACTTTTTTGTGGCCACAAATCACACTATTGGCACCTCCTCAGCCTATATGGCACCAACTGCTGTCTATACACAACTCCCCCATCCGTTACTTGTGAAGTTGATTTTTTTAAAACTGGAGAATACTTTACACCTCTTTTTTAATCCCATATTTATTTCAGCCATACTTTGTCCCTGTTAAATTTCATCTGATTAGATTCAGCCCCATGTTTCAGCCTGTTGATCTCTCTCTTTTTTAATCCTGACTCCTGCATACATTATGCTAGCTGTTTTCCAGCACTGTGTGGATCTGCAAAGTTGACGGATATGTCATATATGATTTCATCTCAGTTGATTACTTTTTATTAAGGTTAAATTGTGCAGGACTATGGGGCATTCCAATAGAGATAAATTGATTTAATCTATTAATGATCACTTCAGATCCAGTCATCCAACCAGTTCTAAATTTATCCACTTATATAATTATACAAAAAATGGTATTTTTTTCCTTGCTCTTCTCTTACCTGACTAAAACATCTTTATAGACTTTTGGGGAGAATCAAAATTTGTGCTCAGTTTCCTAGTTATTTAGTGTTCTCAGGACTGTTCTGGTTCCTCTGCTCTCTCTACGCTATCCCCCTTGGTGATCTCATGGGTTCACCTGTCATCTCTTTTCAGAAGACTCTCAGTTCTATATATCCAGCTCTCATTTCTCTCCTAAATTCTAATCTCTCGTTGCCAGCTGCTTGGGGTGCAAGCGGTGTATAGCATCGGGGGGATATGCATCTTTGAGCCCTTTTCAAAGCTGCTCATCTACCTTTGGTGTCCACTCACCTCTCATCAGTGGCTCCAAGAAGCTGTAATATGTGCAGAGCCATACCCAGGTAAAACCATCTTGGCAGATGGGCTAAACCGAGTTAAGGGTGACTCAAACCTGCCAGTGAGTTAGGGGACGCCTGCCCCTTCCTCTGGTGGAATGGGAAGATTTGTCCAGTGGCCATGAAGATGGCTAATGACCTTAAACCTTGGTCAGACATCATAGAAACCGAGCTCATCCACTGCATCCAGTCCATCACCAGCCTGTCTGCCACTGGACTCTGATGACTCTGGAAGAGAGGATGAAGCCGATTGATGACTTTATGCATCTCTGCTTCACTTAAATCCGATTCATTCCTGGGGAAAATATCGCCCTGGGACATCATTAGTCTTCTTTGAGAACGAAGGATCACCCAACTGCTTATTGGACATCTCCACTTGGATATCCCATAATATCTCACATTTAATTTATCCAGAATAGAATTCATTTTCCCATCCATAACCATCCCTCTCTTTCTGTTGAGAGCAATATCACCTTTCTACTCGCCCTTGTTCACATTCTCAGGGTCCTACTTGACCCTAACCTATCCCGTACCCCACTGTCAGATTTTATCTCGGCTCCCTTCTTCTTTCTAACAGCAATCTTCTCTCCATTCACGTGAACATTTCTCTAGTGCAGCCCCTTATTAGCTCTAGTCCTGCTAACTGGGCTTTCTGCCTCGAATCTCTCCCTTCTCAGTCCATCCTAAACATAACTCCCAAATAATCTTCCTATAACATAACTATGACCATGCCATTCCTGTAGCTCCCTGTTACCTTTGTGATCAAATGCAAACTGCTCTGTTTGGCACTGTCATTCACCATCTGCTTTCTTTCTTTTTTTTCTTTTTGGAGACAATCAGGATTAAGCGACTTGCCTAGGTCACACAGTTAGTAACTGTTTGAGGCTGGATTTGAACTCAGGTCCTGACTTTCGGGCCACTGCTGTGTCCAGAGCTAACTAGCCGCCTCACAAACTGGGGCCTCTTTCTGGATTTATTTCTCTTTTCCCTTCTGATGCATTCCATGTTCAAGGTAAAACGTACTGAATCTTCACTAAACTTGACATAACTCCCACCTCCACACCTTTGTCCAGTGTATCCCCATTTCATTTGAATTCATTTCCTATGCATCTTCATCTCTAAAAATGCTCAGCTTTCTTTATGACTCCGCTCTTATACAACCTTCTATAGGAAACCTGTCTAGACTGTGTTATCTGGCAGAAAGAGTTTGGAATTTGGAATCAGAGGATCTGAGTTCTAATCATGGCATGGTCTCTTATCACTCTGTGGCCTTGCACTTCAGTTTTCCCTTGCATAAAATGTAAAGGTAGACCAGATGGCCTCTAAGACCTCTGTCCCCCATGTTGTTCTTCCTTCCTCTTCCAGTGGTTATGTATATCCTAATACACATGCTGAATTCAGCTAAAAAGAAAAAAGTAAGCTCCTTGAGGGCAGGAATTACATATTTTTTAAATTTTGTCTTCATCACTCAAGTGTCTTGCTCACTGCTTGGGACATATTAGGCACCTGAAAAATCCCCGTGAGGTTTGAAGTTTCTGAATAATCCTTGGGGGTTTTGAGATTTACAAAGACATGAGCCTTCTGATTTAATCTGTGGAGGGAATGTCTGTAAAAATGCAAGTATTTATTGCAGATCTGGCAGCAGAGGGATTTCTATGGATGTTTCCTTGAGTGAGGGCATGTCAATGTGGTGGGCTCTTGGCTGTGTGTAACAGGGCAGTTGGTGACTGATCACATTCAACCAAAGCTACCTGGTCACAGGGAAAAAATAAACAGATGACTCACAGCTAGGAGGTCCCTGATCTCGGAGCTTGACGCAAGGGATCTTGGGAGACAGGGAAATGGGCATTTTGGCAGCATTTCGCCTGGAAGGGCGACTGCTAGCACCCAGGCTCTGAGCTGGAGTTGGATGTTGTTGCTGGGATTCAGTTTGGGGCTCAACCAGAGAGACGGAAGATTTAGAACTAGAAGGAAGCTGAGAGCTCATCTAAACCATTTTACAGCGCAGTAAACTGAGGTCTGTGCAGTAAAATGTCAGTCATTTGTTCCACATATAGGAAGGGTTTGAACCAAGTGTTCCTGGTTCAAATGTAGGCATTTCACAGTGAATGGGGACTAGGGCTTCAGTTTGTCTCCTGGTGTGAGACTTCGGGCCT
Organism: Sminthopsis crassicaudata; assembly: GCF_048593235.1. Classification (NCBI taxonomy): domain Eukaryota; kingdom Metazoa; phylum Chordata; class Mammalia; order Dasyuromorphia; family Dasyuridae; genus Sminthopsis; species Sminthopsis crassicaudata. Next base: position 81,242,130 of record NC_133617.1, read on the forward strand.
GGCTACACTTAGGATTGAGTGTGTGGCTCAGTGTGACTGACCAGTCTCCTCTCTGCCAAGTTTGCTGTCTTGGACAGGAATGAGGCCCCTTGTCTTAGGAGCTGTTCAATCAGGAGCTGAATGGGCCCTTGTCAGGGAGACATTTGATCTCATTAACTCTGCCTTCCCCATTGAGCCGTCCAGCCCAGGAAGGAGAGTACAACCTTCCAAAGAAAAGACTTAGCTTCCTTCTCATATGATGCTCAGGCCCTGAGCTCCAGCTGGAACTAAGGGGGATGGAGGAGGGGAAGAAAAACAGCTTAGCAGTTGACTCGGGTCAGTGGTTTCTTTGCTCCCCCCTTTTCTTCTGTCTCTCTCTGTCTCTTTGTTTCTCTCTGTTTCTGTCTCTCTCTTTGTGTCTCTGTTTCTCTCTCTCTCTCTCTCTCTCTCTCTCTCTCTCTCTCTCTCTCTCTCTGTCTCTGTCTCTGTCTCTGTCTCTGTCTCTGTCTCTGTCTCTCTCTCTCTGTGTGTGTCTCTCTCTCTCTCTGTCTCTGTCTCTCTCTCTCTCTCTCTCTCTGTCTCTGTCTCTGTCTCTGTCTCTCTCTCTCTCTGTCTCTCTCTCTCTGTCTCTCTCTCTCTGTCTCTCTCTCTCTGTCTCTCTCTGTCTCTCTCTCTGTCTCTTTGTTTCTCTCTGTTTCTCTCTCTCTCTGTCTCTCTGTCTCTGTTTCTCTCTCTCTCTCTCTCTGTCTTTCTCTTTCTCTCTTTTTCTCTTTCCCTCACTCCTTCCCTCCCTGTAGTCAATAAAAAATGGTGGAATAAAAGGCCAAGCAGGGATTTTAAACAACAAAGGCCAAGCCATATCTATGTTTTAACAACTGGTTCAGTGCCCCAGCAATGACGGCACTTTGTGTCTCAGGCCCAGTTAAGCTGGTGACATTGGGGCCTTCATTTCTCCATCATTTCTAAAGAAGTAGACTTGCATTTCTGGCCATTTCTAGCCTAAGATAATAATGCATCTCCATGGCACCTTCTCCCATCTTGGTAACTCCTGCTTTTTTGTTGGAGGTGAGAATTACTTTGTTAATTTAAGGGAAGAAAATCACATAATTAGATGACAGTCTTTAGGAATTTTAAGTAGGGAGAGTCTCATCCATTGAAGGAAACTTTTATTTCAGGATGAGGATATGTCCTGGCTGGGAGGGAGGGATATTAAAGTTGGGAGGGGAGCTCCTGCCTCAAGGATCACAAACCTTGAGTCCAAGGGATAAATATTCTCTTCCATTTGGACCAAATTTGGACTAACTTTACCCACTCCAATCTGTCCTCCACTCAGATGTCAGTGATCTTGCTAAAATGCAAATCTGGCCTGTTCAATAAACTCCAACGGTTCCATTTCACCTCCAGGATCAAGAATAGAATAGAATCCTTTTTTCCCCCTTTTTTCTTATTCTGTTTCTTCAAATAAAATAAATTTGGGAAAAATAAAATTCTCTGTTTAACTTTAAAGTCCTTCATAACCTGGCCTTTTCTTGCCTTTCTGATATTCTGACCCTTTACTCCCTATCAATTATTCTACGGTCCAGAGGCACTGGCCTTGTGGCAGTTCCTCAAACAGGACTCTCTGTCACCCAACTCAGAGCATTTTCTTGGATGTCCCCCCTGCCTGGAGCCCTCTCCCTCCTCATCTTCTCTTCTTGGCTTCCTTGGCTTTATTCAAGTCTCAGCTGAAGTCCCACTTTTTCCAAGAAGGCTTTCCCAGGCCTCCTTAATTTTTCCCTCTGTTGATCATCTCCACCATATCCTGTTTATAGCTTATTTGAATGCAATTGTTCATGTGCCTGTTTAATCAATTAGAATGTGAGCTCTTTGAAAGCAAAGGCTGAGCTCCTTAGGAGCAAGACCGATTTTTGGTCTTTTTTTGTATCTTCCATACTTAGCACAGTGCCTGGCACATAGTAGCACATTCTAACGAATGCTGGTTCACTGATTGACTGAGGGCAGAAAGACGGATTAATAGTGTAGGGTTCCACCCATATTACTTCAAACTAACAATCACACACACACACACACATACACACACACACACACACACACACACACACACACACACACACACACACACAGCCTCTCTATTTTCAGTTATTTTTTACCTCAACCTTTTAAATGGTTTTTATGGCTCACCCATCTCAGATTTAAGGTAACCCTCATCTTTAAAGGGACTTTCTTTAAAACCCACAGAGCAAACTCATAACTTTCCCGAGACAGCTTTTCTTGCAAAGAATTGAATCCCAAGTAGGTTCAGTAAATTTACACAACCAAAGCCACCCCCTTTTCTGCCCCTCCATCCCACCCACACCGAGTACTTTCAGACTTGGAGGGATGGACTATAGCTGCTAATCTCTTTAATAATCATTTAAATTCTATGACCCCATTTCCTCTAAAAAGTCTTTACTGATGATCCAGTTCACAGAGGATCTCTCAGTCTTCTTGCTTAAAACATTTTTTGGATAGTTACCAGCTCATGGATAATAATAAGTTTTTAGGGATGTCATCTCCACAGTTGAGTTCTAGTCTCCCATAGAGCTGTGGTGGAGTTTTGGACTTCCTTGAGCAGTTATTGGCATTAGAGTCAAAAGGATGAGTTTTTAGGGATATCACCTCTACAACTGATTTCTAATCTCTCAGGGAGCTGGGCTGGGGTCTTGGACCTCCTTAGAGTTGACAGTGTGGAGCAGTATAAATATTACTAACATTAGAGTCAAAAGACCTGAGTTGGCTATTAAAGCAGTTTCTCTCTGGGCCTCAGTTTCCTGCCCTGTAAAATGAAGGGCTTAAAGTAGATGATCCCAGAGGTCTCTTCCAGCTCTAAATATGATGATCCTACAATCTACTCCCACCTCCAAATGAAAAGGGGTACCCTTCACATAGGAGTTGCTCAGTAACTGTGTAGATGATAAGAACTGTGAGCAGGCCTATTTCTTATTTATCTTTGTACCCTCAGGGCCTAGTGTAGAATTGGAAACAGAATAGGTGTTTCATAAGTGTTGAATTTAATAAAGGCATCACAGCTTTCCCTTTTTCCTCTTTCTTGTGTTTACTTTAGTCCCTTCCCAGAAATAAATGAATTCATGAAAATGGCATTTATGAAGTGCTTACAACATACCATATGCTAGAATGCATCTTCTTGTTGGCCCCCACCTTGCTGTGGAGTTCAGCATTCTTCATGCATCGGAAGCTACAAGGTCACGTTTGTAGGATTTCTTAGTCGAGTCATCTCCTCAGTTCCAGAAGAAACGCAGAGAAGGGAAACTGCATGATCATCCATTTCACACCCATTACCCAAGAGATGTACAAACTGAAAAGTAGAGATGTTTCCCTCAAATTAAATCCAACATGGGAAGTAGGGTAGTAGTGAGGATTCAAATGTGATTATCGTTTTTTGGTTGTTTTTCAATCATTGTTCATTCAGGTCTGACTCTGCAGGATCCCATTTGATGTTTTCTTGGCCAAGATACTGTAGTACTTTGCCATTTTCTTCTCCAGCTCATTTTTTTAGATAAGGAAACTGAGTCTGGCTACCCCAGAAGTGTGTGTGTGTAAATATAGATGTGTTTGTATATGATTATCTTTCCTTGTACATATGTATAGACATATATATGTTATATGTGTGTGTGTGCATGTATGATCACATACACATATATATTTAGGTGTATGTAATTTGAGGAGAAGAGATTGCTAATTTTTGGAGGTTCAAGAATATTTGGGGCGGGTGGTAGTAGCACATCAGCTGAACCTCGAGTAAAACTAGAAATTCTGAGAGAATGGAGGGGAGAGTGCGTTGAAGGCCTGGGGCAAGGGCCTATATCAAAGCATGGAGACTAGAAAGAGAATGTGATTCAGAGAGCAAAGAGATGACTTTTTCTGGAAGGGAGACTGGACAGGATGATAGTGCAATGGGAAACAAAAGCAAGGTTGTGAGTGCCGGAATCTGAGTTTATGCTTTACCTTAGAGGCAATAGGGCCCGGGAAGGCGCTTAAACAAGTCACCAGAAAGTTCTTATACTTTGGGGAGATTATTTTGCCTCTTGTTGAGGATGGATTGGCAATGGGAGAGGCTTTAAGAGCGAAGAAGTCCTGGGAAAGGTGATGAGGGCCTACTGTCCTCTGGCATTCAGAGCCATCCTAACCTGCTCCTCCCCCATATTTTAATAGTCTTCTTCCTTCCTTCTCTCTCTGTCCCCTGTGAATCAGTAATCCTGGCTTCCTTGAACACAGTCCTCCTGACACCTACCGTGTCTCCCTTTCCTGAAGTACTCTCCCTCACCCCCTTCCTTCAAGTCCCAGCTAAAACCCCACCTTCAACAGGAAGCCTTTCTCGATGCCTTCCCCCTCGCGTAGCCTGGATGTAGCTTGTTTGTCCCTCATTCTTTGCAGGTAGCCTTCCTCGTTAGACTGGCAGCTCCTCGGGAACAGGAACTGCTGTCTTTTGCTTTCTTTGTATCCCCATGTTGAGCCCAGACTGACATTTTGTAGGCTGCTAAGTGGCCAAGCCCCAGTTCTAACCTGGCCTTCTGAAGACAAGCAGGGTATTCTTTGGGTGCAGAACGCTGCCTTCTCCTTTCTCTTCGGATGTGCTTTTCTTCAAGACTGTTAATTGTCCCTAATCACCTGCAGGCCTTGCCACTTCCCTTATCCCCATAGGGAGCCGGGCTTCTCAGCAAAGCCTTAGCATGATTCAGTTATCACTAGGCTGAAGTGTCAACCGGTGATGGGAAAGCAAAGCAAATCGTTTCTTGTGAGCAGTTAGGGAAGGAGGATCTGGAGAGAAGGGGATAGGGGCCTGGAAACAAGCACAGCACCAGCTAGCACTGAGCTACACCCAGTTTAATAGATCTCTGGGGTTGCTCCCAGCCGATGACTGGGGGTGGGGGCTGGCACACTGCCTCCTGGCCGGCCGCCCTGTCTAGATTGCAGAGAAAATGGAAAACCCGTTTAAAGCTCATTATTGAAAGTGTTAGTTTTAATTTTGTTTCAGTGGCATTTGGAGGCGGACGTCGGAGAGTGGGAGGGAAGGAACGGAAAGAGATGGAAGGAGATGGATGGTGACGCAGGGAAAAGAATGTCTGGGCTCCCAATTAAGACATGTGTCAGAGCAGTCGGCCCCATCTGAGCCCCCGGAGGCTGCAGGTCAGCTCCTGAGGACGGGGGTCTGGCTGACCGGGGGTCGGAATGATATCGTCACAAAACATCAGCGCAGAAAGGAAACTTCTGCTCTGGAACTTAAATGGGAGCGTCAGCGGGGGTCTCAAAATGGAACACCTAAAATAATAATGACAGCTGCCTTTTATACAAGCCTCGCAGGTGGGCAAAGCACCTGGCACGCATGCTTTCATCAGTGATCCTGGATGAATGTACAGACCACAGGCACCAGCAGCCCCATTTTAGAGGTGAGGAAATTAAGACTTAGGGTCCTAGAGCTAACAGCAATGGAGGCTGCCAGGGACATCAGAAATCATCAAGGCAACTCAGTGATTTCACAGACCGGGAGCGAGAGGCCGAAGTGTATCATCGAGAAAGCGGGGGCAGAGCTAGGCCTGGTGCTGCGGTGCTGCCTCCCTTCAAAGGGGGGGTGCCAGAATTCAGACCCGACCACTTTGTTGGCTTGGGATGGCCCTGCCTGCTCTGTTAAAGTGACAGGAGAAAGGGAGCCTCCCCGGCCTTGCCAGGGCCCTTTAACACCGCCCATGGGTGGGGTGGGCAGCCCCAGACCATTCGGCACGCTTTCCTCAGGCTGTCAGTACTAGGTTCAGCCTGCCCACTGAGAAGCTGCACGGTGTTACGGGAAGGGGACTGGGCCGCAAGACCGGTGCAGAGGCACATTCTTGCCCCATGGCCTTGGACAAATCGGTTTTCTTCTCATATCCTTGGGGTCCCTCGTGCCCAAGTAGTCTGTCACAGGAGAACTGATGAAAGTGCGAATTAGGGAGGTGACTGTGAACTTGGCTCCCAGGGAGGTTGTGGAGAATCAGTCCTTGCCTTACATAGCAGAAGGACTTTGCCTTTGATTCTAAGCACAGCATGTGAAGAATGGAGAGGGCAGATTATTATCCCCATTTGTCAGAGAAGAAAACTAAGGTTTCTTGTGGAGACACGACTTGCCTAGAGTCACAGCAGAAGTCACTCGCATTGGCAGCGGCAGAACAGAAGCCAGATGTGCGGACTCTTTTCCTCACACTGGCCTATGTCTCAGGACTGTCAGCAACGTTAAATAAAGGCCTAGGGAACTGAGAGGCCTCTGAAGGGGGCCTCTGAATGCCTCGGCCTTGCAGCTCCCGGGGTAGTGGGAGGAGGGGCAGCCCCTTCCTCTACGCCAGGCTGAACATTTATTTTTTCCCTGGCTCAGGTGGGGCCTAGGATTGTTGGGGTGAGTACGTGTTTAGATGAGGGGAACAGCACTTGGGAAGAAACAGCAGGGTCCTGGGGGTGTGGATTTCAATGAGTCTTGACAGTAAGTGAAAATAATGCAAATGAAATGCAAAACCGTATGCATATTAGCAGCTATTCATATTTGAATCACAGTTGTTGCTGGGGCAATTACTTTCCATGTTTAAGTTGGGAAAGGGGTCTTGAAGGAGTTGACGGGCATTTATTCGTCCATCAGCTGGAGAGGCCCTTTCTCATTATGCGAGAGCCAGCACTGGGCTGTGTGTAAAAGGGTGAGGGATGGAGCTTTCTGGGCCCCACAAGAGCCCACTGCAACGGTCAGTTTCCTTGGAACCAAATATGCTGTCTGCCATTCAAGCCTCCCATGAAGGCCTCTTTACCTGTATTGTAGTACTTATTTCAAATAAATTTCAGCTCAATTTGACAAACATTTATTAAGCACTTATTCTGTTAAACTTCTGTGCTTGGTTCTGCAGATTAAAAAGATGAAATAAGGCCAAGTCCCTGCCTTAGAGTCTAAGAAAGAGACAGTTATAACAGAGCTAAAGCATGAAATTTATCAATCTGGAAGTCATCTCTGGAAGGATGATCATTGAATGACGATTGTGAGATCAATCACAATTGATCCTACAGAGCCCAGCACAGAGCTTTGGAGAATATCCACAACCCAAGAGTAAGATGTGCATGATGAGTTAGCAGAAGAGACAGAAGGAGTGATATACAGGTAGGAGGAGAACCAGGGAAAGTAGTGTACAGAAAATCCAGAGAAGATAGAGCATCCAATGTAGCGCAGAGGTTGTGTAGGAAAGGCACCAGAGAAGATCCATCAGATTTGACAACTAAGAGATCACTGGTAACTTTGGAGAGAGCAGGTGAATGATTAGGTCAGAAGCTAGATTTGAAGGGCTTGAGGATAAATGGGAGAAAAAAGTGAAGGCAACAAGTACAGAAAGTTTTGGGGGGTTTTCTCTAGAAGGTAGGCTGAGAAAGAGAGCTTCAGAGGGGAATGATAAGGAATAGATGAGGATTTCTTAACAATGGGAAAGACTTGGACTTGTTTTTAGGCAGCAAAGAAAGAACCCTGCGATAGAAGTTAAAGATTAGTGAGAAAAGAAGATCATGGAGGGACAACATTCTGGAGAAGACAGGAGAGTATGGGGTCGTTGCAAAGGGCAAAAATAATGACCGTCTCAATACCAAAGGCTGGAGTGAGGAAGGAGAGCCTGGGGATGAAGAAAAGGATGTGAGAAGAATGAGTTCAAATAGTCTCATTTGTGTCCATAAGGAAGCACCATTCCTGGGAGAGAAAGGTTTAGGGGCTTGAGAACGGAACAAAAGGTTTGGTGAAGGTTTGAAGAGAATAAGAGGGAGAACCAATTAGAGAGAAATATAATTCTAGAGTAGAAGAGAGTCTGCTGGGGCAGTAGTAGTCACTTAGCTTATTTATCTCAATTCTTCATATGTAAAATGAGCTGAAGAAGGAAATGGCAAATCACTGGTCTATTTGCCAAGAAAACTACAAATGGGGTCATGGAGAGTTAGAAGGAACGAAAGGAATACCTGGAATTGTTCTGGTCAATGACCAGGTCAAGATGAGGCATCTGCATAGTACAGTGGATAGAAATGGGGCCTAGAGTCAGGAAGACCCGAGTTCAAATCTGGCCTCAGATGTTTAGTAGCTGTGTCATCTTGGACCAGTCAAACTCTTGTTTGCTTCAGTCTCCTCATCTATAAAATGAGGATGATAATAATAGCATCTGCTTTGCAGGATTGTTATGAGGATCAAAGGAGATAATAAAGAATTTAACACAGGAGCTGGCACATAGTATTAACTAAATATTAGCCATTATTAAAAATTAAAGGGGAAGAAAGCAAAGTCATAGCTTGAAAAAGTTCTGAGGGTAGAAGTCACTGTGGAAGTAAAGGATGGGTTTCAGAGAGACGTGACATGGAAAAAGGGACAATAGTAAAAGTTTATAGGTAAAGAGAACTTTTACTAAGGAAGCAGGTAGGGGTGAAATGTAGGCTGTGATCATCCCTGTGTATGATTGGGGAGGAATGGAAGAGGAGGTGGAGAGCTTGCAAGTGACTGAGGAGCTGGCAGGTTAAGCGGCTTAGGGAAACCTTGACAGGGCTTTGTAAAGGCAGCAACTGGAGAGGAAAGAAAAAGAGCCAGGGGGGGAATTCTTTTAGAAAGGGAAAATGACTAAAAGGGAGTGTACCTTTTCCTGAGACCACAAGATCTATTTCTCTAGTTCTGTTGATTAGCGTCACTTCTCCTGACCTGTACCTGTCCAACTGTGTTTTAGGTACTTTTGGCTTTATTAGAGGCTTAAATGAAGCTTTGGAGTGTGCTAAGTTGATATGTCTACCCCACGTAGCAGATGAAGACAGACCTGAAAACTAAGAATTAGCTACCTAAGATTTTTCTGCTACATAGAAAGAACCACAGATTTTCAGAGCAAGGAGGTTAAAATTGTGAAAGGTAGATTGGAATTATTTGGTTTTCTTCATAGGCCAAAGTAGGAAGCTTATGATGAAAATTCTGTAGTAATGGTAAATGACTCACTACTAACAGGATGCTTAGAGCAGGAGCAGGAGGTTGGGGTGGATAATGAGCTCCCTGTGCCTAAAAGTATTCAAACAGTGGCTCTGCGGACCACATTGTTTCATGGATATTATAGAAGAGACTCATGCTTAGGTTTAGTATGGGCCAGATAGAATCCAAGGTCACTTCCTACTCTACAATTCTGATTCTCTGAGATAGTTGAACCTCCTTATTTTACATTTTGGGAGGTAGCATGGTATAATGGAATGAATCCTAGGTTAAAGTTAGGAGAGACCTGGCTTTGACACTTATTAGCAGTGTGACCTATAGTCAGTGACTTGGAGAGCTCCAAAATGGCAATGATAATTTTCACTCTCTCTTCCTAACAGGGTTATTATCTGGCAAGTGCATTGTGACCTTTTAAAGCACTAGAGAAATAATTGACATATGGAGAAACTAAGACCAAAGAGGAAGAAGAATTTACTGGTGGTACTCTGGGGACTAGACCCTGCCTAGTGTTCACATCTACTCTCTTGATACAGTCTCCGGAGTTATAGTTGCTGGACAGGATGTTACCTAGCAGTGAGAGCCAAAAGGTGCTCTTTTTAAGTTAAGAAAGGTTCAAAATTAACATCAGATTATCCCTAGGAAAAGCAGGTCTAGAATCCAGCTTCAAAGCAGACACCAAGGCACTCTTGTGGAAGGCATTTGCCTTCCTAGGGAGGGTACCATTTTGGAAATAGAAAGGTCACAGACACCTTTTCAGTTGCTCCCTTCCCCATACCCCTTTCTTCAACTAAATCTATCCAAATGGTCATTTTTTCATCCAACAAATCCTTGTTAAACACACATGTTTTGCTTGAGCCTGGAGAAGGAAAATGGCTCCTTGCATTCAGGGAAGTCGGCCTAGTGGAGGAGATAAGACACAGACAGGTGATTGTGCTGCAATGTATGATGAAGGCTACAAGAAAGAGACACACTGAGGACTATAAGAGGAAGGTAGATCCAATTTAGACTGTAAGAGTACTTTGCTTAATTCTGGGCCCTTTAGTTTGGGAAGGACATTTACATACTGCAGCTTGCTAGAAGGTAGTGACCAGGATAGGTATAGAACTGGACCCAGGTCCTATGACGATTAGTTAAAAGAAAAGGAGGTATTTAATCTAGAGAACTCTTCTCTAATATTGGACTGTGATAGCCATCATTTTGTAAGGTTACCAAAAGAAGGCAAATTTTGGCTTGAAATGAGGAAGAACTTCTACCATTTAGAGCTGCCCTATGGCTGAAGGTAGAAGAGAATGACTTCCTCATCATGAGATGAGTTCTGGAAGATTCTGGACTGACTTTCTTGTCAGGAATGATCGAGGAGAGATTCTAGCCTTAGGTGGCTGAATGGGCTTCAGACTTGCTGATTTCTGAAGCTCTTTCCCTTTTCTAGAGTCAATGATTCTATAAATGTCCATTCTTTTATTCCTGTTTTTTATTTCTTTATTTTTAAAGCTTTTTATTTCCAAAATATATGCTTGGATATTGACCCTTGCATAGCCTTGTGTTTCAGATTTTCCTCTCCTTCCTCCTACCCCCTCCCTTAGATAGCAAGCGATCCAATATATGCTATACATGTTAAAATATATGTTAAATCCAATATATGTAAACACACTTATACAATTATCTGGCTGCACAAAAAATCAGATCCAAAAGGAAAGAAAATGAGAAAGAAAACAAAATGTAAGTGAACAACAATCCAAAGAGTGAGAATGCTATGTTGTGATCCACACTCAGTTCTTACAGTCCTCTCTCTGGGTGTAGATGGCTCTCTTCATCACAAGTTCATTGATACTGGCCTGAATCACCTCACTGTTGGAAAGAGCCACGTCCATCAGAATTGATCACTGTGTAATATTGATGTTGCCATGTACAACGATCTCCTGGTTCTGCTCACTCACTCAGCATCAGTTCCTGTAAGTCTCTCCAGGCCTCTCTGAAATCATCCTGCTGATCACTTCTCACAGAACAATAATATTCCTTAACATTCATATACTTAATCAAACAAACAGCTATACCCACATACTGGCACACTATTTTATATATTGTTAACCCAACTCAGGCATGCACTTAAAGGAAAGATTAAAAGGAATAAAAGGAACTCGGCAAACAAAAACCCCTCCTGTTTACCAAAAACATCACCTCTAGCATTTACCAGTGTTATAGGCACTGCCTGCTTGGCGAGTTATAACTTTAACGGCCACAGTATCCTGACCGTGCAAAGGTAGCACAATCATTTGTCTCTTCAATAGGGACTAGTATGAATGGCCTAACGAGGGTTTAACGTCTCTTATTCCCAATCAGTGACATTGACCTTCCCATGCAGAGGCGGGAATACTAATACAAGACGAGAAGACCCTGTGGAGCTTAAGACACATAACTCAACACATACTCCCATTTAACCTACTGGAACGAAGTGTATAAGCCCCTGAGTTGTAGTCTTTGGTTGGGGTGACCTCAGAAACAACCTCCAAATGAAATAACCTAGATTAACCCATCTAAGTGTATTAATACCAGTAATGGACCCATCTCTTGATCAGTGGAACACGATTTATTCAGCCATTCTCCAGTTGATGGGCATCCACTCAGTTTCCAGTTTCTGGCCACTACAAAGAGCTGCCACAAACATTCTTGTACATGCAGATCCCTTTCCCTTCTTTAAGATCTCTTTGGGATATAAGTCCAGGAGTAATACTGCTGAGTCAAAGGGTATGCACAGTTTGATAACTTTTTAAGTATAACTTGTTTAAGCATAACCAAATTGCTCTTCAGAATGGTTGGATCAGCTCACAACTCCACCAACAATGTATCAGTGTCCCAGTTTTCCCACATCCCCTCCAACATTTGTCCTTGTCTTTTCCTGTCACCTTAGCCAATCTGGCAGGGGTGTAGTGGTATCTCAGAGTTGGCTTAATATGCATTTCTCTGATCAGTAATGATTTAGAGCAACTTTTCATATGATTAGAAATGTTTTTTTAATTTCTTCATCTGAAAATTATCTGTTCATATCCTTTGACCATTTATTAATTGGAGAATGGCTTGAATGCTTATAAATATGAGTCAATTCTATATATATTTTAGAAATGAGGCCTTTATCAGAATCTTTAACTGTAAAACTGTTTTCCCAATTTATTGCTTCCCTTCTAATCTTGTCTGCATTAGTTTTGTTTGTGCAGAAACTTTTTAATTTAATATAATAAAAATTACAGATATTGTGATCAATAATGATCTCTAGTTCTTCTTTGGTGACAGATTCCTTCCTCCTCCACAGATCTGAGAGGTAAATTATCCTATATTTTTCTAATTTGCTTATAAAATCACTATGTCTAAATCATGAACTCGTTTTGACCTTACCTTGGTATGTGATGTTAGGTGTGGGTCAATGCCTAGTTTCTGCCATACTAGTTTCCAATTTTTCTCACAGTTTTTATCAAACAGTGAATTCTTATCCCAAAAGCTGGGTCTTTGAGTTTGTTAAACTAGGTTGCTACAGTTATTAACTATTTTGTCCTGTGATCCTAACTTATTCCACTTATCAACTACTCTATTTCTTAGCCAGTCCCAAATGATTTTGATGACTGATGCTTTATAATATAGTTTTAGGTCTGGCACAGCTGGGCCCCTTTCATTGTAGATGTCCATTCTTTAAGAGGTCATCATGTATATATATGTTGTATTTAACATATTTTAACATGTTTAACATTATATTGGATTACTTGCCAGCTAGGGGAGGGGTGGGGAAAGGGAGGGAACACTTGGAACACAAGGTTTTGCAAGGATCAATGTTGAAAAATAATCCATGCAATATGTTTTGAAAATAAAAAAGCTTTAACAAAAAAAGAGGTCATCAAATCCAGAGGTCTTTATGTCACCCAACTAAATGGGAGCTATGGGGTAGCGTCCATTCCCTGAGGTAATAGTTATTGAGTACTGAATCTAGGCTAATTTCCATAGAGGCTACAAAGTAATATCCCATAACTGGATCTATGCTGTATACCACTAGCCCCATAAAAACACAGTAGGGATTCACTTCCCTTGTTCTGAATGTATTTCTTTTTTTGCAGCCATGGGTCCTGTTAGCTTTGGATGTTGACATACTACCTTCCTGCCTTAAATAGATTGAGCTTACAGACCCCTATAACTCCCAGATGTAGTTCATATATGTTTGTCTAGCCACGCCTTACTCTTCCTCTAATTATGCATTGATTATTTTGAGTCAAATTTATTTTAATGAATAATTGAATAAGCCCCATGGCGTCTTCTTATGCTAGCTGAGGAAGCTCTTAGATCTTTTGTAGAACAAATATGTTATATGGATGCCTTTTTTAAAAAAAAGTTTTATAGTCATTTTCAAATATATTTTCTAATTGTCACCCAGTAAACTTTTCTTAGTAATAATGAAACAATTAAGTAAACCCAGCAGACATTAGTTTCCTTAAAGCTCAGTTTAAGTGCCACCTCCTATGTGAGCCTTTCCTGATTTCCCCTAGCTGCTAGTGCTTCCCTCTAAAAGTTAAATTGGTATAAATTGAAGAAAAGATGTCTATCTACACTGAGTTTTTTCATTTGGAAGTTTGCTCGATAGCAGGGAAATCATTGGCCTTCTTACCATATGCATACAATTTATCTGATAGAATGTAAGCTCCTTGAGGGAAGGAACTATTTCATTTTTCAGCTTTGTTTCCCCAATGCCTGACACATAGTAGGTGATAAATATATACTTATTGATTTCATGATTAAATCCATTTCTTATTTGTTTTACCTTCTTTCCAGGCCTCTTATCATATTGATTGCCTTCTAAAATACAATCTACTGGCAATATCCTTCTTGAGCTATGGAGCTCACAACTGAACACTATACTGCAGCTGTAGTCAAAAGCAGAGGACTTCTAGACTCCCAGCTCCCTTATCCAGCACTTTATGAATATCATCTCACTTGATTGGATAATTGGGGAATTGATTTAAATCTGGAAGTGACCTGGAAGTCACTCCTCTCTCCATTTTTTGGATGAAGATAAAAAGAATAGAGAAGTTAAATGTCTTGCTCAAAGTCATACACATTATAACTAGGAGAGCCAGATTTTCATCCCGAAGTCTCCAACTCCAAAGCCAGCTTTCTTTCTAGACTTAGGTTGCTTCCTCTTGCTTTCTGGTTTAGCAATGAGGAAATGGGCCTGGTGAAATGTTGACTTCCTTTGGCTGTTAAACAGTAATGATGTGACTTGGCCCAGAGTCCCAAAGTCTCAATTTGGATCCACTTGACAACAAAGACAACAAATGATTTTTGGAACTCTAAGGTACATAAAAGAACATTTGGGTCAGCCCTCTTTCCAGATTCCAAACCTAGCATGTTCTCTCTCTCCTCCTATACATTTCCTGATTCTCTTGGCTTCCTTCAAGATCCAGCTAAACTCCCACCTTCTACAGGAAAGCTTTCCCAACTCCTATTAATTCTGGTGTCTTGTTTTATGGCTTGTTTGTACATATTTGTTTGCATGTCTTCTCAAGTAGATTGTAAGCATCTTGAGGGCAGGGACTACCCTTTGCCTCTTTTTGTACCCTTAGTGCTTGGCACAGTGCCTGGTATAGAGTAATTAGTTTTTATTTGCTGTGTGGCAGAGCACCTCCTATAGGGAATTTGGCTCCCAGAGGCAGACGCAGAAAGCCCAAGTTACCTAGACTAGTGATTCTCAAAGTGTGATTTTCAGGGAGTTTGTAAGGTCAAAATTGTTTTCATAAGGATACTAAGACGTTGTAAGGTCGCACTGGCACAGAGGACTGGTGGATTTTCAGCTTTTACAGTTCCAGCTTGGGGGATCATGGCACATGACAAACCGGGACTTGATTTATTATTTTGTTGATTGTCTAAACTTTAAGAGAGTGATAGAGGAAATGTTAACAATTCATATTAAATTTAAAATTGGTAGTTTTTTATTCTTCTAAAGAGCTAGTTAAATATTTACTAGCATACCACTGAATATAAACCACTTAAAATTTCAATAAAAGATTGTTGGTTTCAACAAATTGGAGAGCCATTGTCCTGGACTGAGAGACTGAGAAGGGAGATGTCCCCGTTCTATGGTCTCCTTAGGCGTGGTTTGATAGGACGTCATCACAAAGACCAGGGAGTGGATTGCTTGCCAAGTGTCTCTGGCCTGGGGGAGGGGCAGGGTTGGCCCAGGAGAATTAGAAGAGCACTGAGATTCTGGAGGAGGCAGTTTACTTCTGGCAGTGCCCCTCGGCTCAGCATGTGTTCTGCGGCCTAAGATCTGAGCCACTGAAGTGGTCACTAGCAGAGCAGAGCGATCCTGGAGATACCTTCTCAATCCACTGGGCAAGATACTCTGTTGTGACCGAGAAGAGCCTGTGGCCACACCCCCAACTTTGGGACACCCTGCTGTTCGAGGCAAATCTTTGTGATCAGCCCTCACCCTTGCCAGGCCTAGGGATTGAGAAGAGGTAGGACAGGAGAGAAGGGGGTCAGGGGAAAGAGAAAGTTTTTTGGGAAGAAGGTTTTTGGTTTTGTTTTTTTGTTTGTGCAGGAAGGAGGAAGTAAAAGATGGAGGGAAGAAGAGAAAGAAAAGGAAGGAAGGAAAAAAGAAGGAAAGAGGGAGGAAAAGAGAGAGGGAAAGAGGGATGTGAAATGGAGAAGGGATAGAAACTTAGAAAATGGACCAAGAGCCCATTGAAAACTTATAAATCAGAATAAGGTGGAGTCAGAGACAGAAATTGAAGCAGAGACCAAGAAAAAAGGAGGTCAGATAGAGAAAAACAGAGAGGTGTGCACAGATTGGAACTTAGAGAGACAGAAACATGACCGCTGGCTGGGGCACGGAAAGCGGTCAGAGAAATTGATACAAAGACTAGTGCAGAGACAAGACTGATGAGGACGAGAGCACATTAGAAGGGGAAGAGATCTGGGTGGTCTAGGACAAAGGGGCAGTAACCGTGTCTCCTCCTCCGGTACAGGCGCCATGATGACACTGAAGGCAGCTGAAGCATAAGACACCTTTGTCCGTGCCAAAGGTGGAACTGAACGTTGAGCAGCACACCCGCAGTTAACGAGGGCAGGCACGGACCCCATGCTTACTAAAGGAATGATTAACATCTGGAAAAACAGGAAGAAGTCAAAGGGTTTCCATGGTTCTCTGCTCCCAAACTTTACTTCTTCCCACCCGGTTTATCGGTCACCTTCTGCACCACTAAACCCATTAGGGTATTCTGCAGCAGCAGCATTATCATTGTCATCGATATCGTTAACAGCCCCGGCCTCCTTGCAGTCACCGTCATCCCCGTTAACATTTTCTTTATCTCCAGCACATTCACCAGTATCGCCTGGACAATCACCCGTCCCCCCACCCCCGTCTTCGCCCCCATCATCAACTCGCTCCTCCTTTTCTCTAGGCCTGTCCTCCCTTTCACTCCCACCATTCCCAACTTCACTTCCATCCTCTCCAACCCCCTTTTCCCCCCCTTTACCCTCACCATCCTCATCTTCACTTCTATCAACCCCATCCCCATCTTCATTTCTATTATCCCCATCATCATCACCCTCTTTATCCCTGCCATCTCCATCTTCGCCCCTGTTAATCCCTTCATTATCCCCACCTTCACCTTCTTTAGTGTCCTCGTCGTCGTCCTCTTCAGCCCCATATTTACCCTCGCCCCCTCCATCTTCACCCCTGCCATTGCTGTTTTCATTGCTCTCAGCTTCACCCTTTTCGCTCCTCCTGTCCCCGTCTTCGCCCTCATCAACCTCATTATCTTCTTCATTTCCATTAACCCCATCGCTCTCCCCCTCCTTACTCTTCTCTTCCCCACTTTCGCCTCCGTTACTCCCCTCACCATTCCCCTCTTCACCCCTGCCCTTCCTATGTTCCCCTCCCTCATTATCACCCTGCTCCCCCCCGCTGTCCCCATCTGGCCCCCCATTATCACCACCTTTATCCCTATGCCCATCTTTCTCCCCAGCATCACCCTCTCTCTTCCCACCCTCCCCCCCATTTCCATCCTCCCCGCCGCCTCCCTCACCATCCGTAGTGTCCCGAGGATCACAGCTGTCACAGGTATCGTCATCGCCCCTCTCTGTGTTGTCACCGTCACCACCAGGATCAGCGGCCTTGCCGTGGCCACCACCACCATCTTTCTCCCTCCCAGAGCCACCCTCGGAGTCTCAGAAGTTAGTGCCTTCTTTCTCATCGTTAACAGTGTCCCGTGTGCCATCATTACAGTCTTTCCCCGCTCCGTCGAGGCCTCCACGGTCAAAGTTGTCGTCAGCGCTGTCACTGCCGTCGCAGTCGTCGTTACCGGTGCCACGGTCAGCGTTATCGTCTGTAATGGCCTCGTCCCGACCGTCATTACCACGACCCAAGCCTAAGCCCCCTCCGCAGCCCCCTCGGCGACGGCACTGCCACGCTTGCCAGCCCCAGCACCGACGCCGGCGGCAGCGTCTCCGCCAGCACCGCCACCACCTCTGCTGCCACGACCACCAGCACCGACACCGGAGCTGCCCTCGGTGGTACGGTCAGTGCCACCGGTGCCATAAGAAGAACATAAAGATC
Organism: Sminthopsis crassicaudata; assembly: GCF_048593235.1. Classification (NCBI taxonomy): domain Eukaryota; kingdom Metazoa; phylum Chordata; class Mammalia; order Dasyuromorphia; family Dasyuridae; genus Sminthopsis; species Sminthopsis crassicaudata. Next base: position 81,259,706 of record NC_133617.1, read on the forward strand.
GCGTGGTAGTTCCGCCACACTATAGTATTATACCCCGTGCTCGGAGACTAACGGAGATCATCTATGGAATCAATGGACCTAGGGCAGGCAGAATTATCAGAGAGGAAACGGACTCTTCTTTATGTGCCCTCAGGAGGAGGGTTTTCGCTGCTGAGGGCCGGGGGCAAGCAGGGCAGTCACGGTGTATTTGTCTGAGGGAGAGGGAGAGGAAGCAAACCAAAGGAAGTGGGAAGGGGCCACGCCTGCTGCAGGAGGAGGGCCCGGTCGGCCTGAGCCGGCTCCTCTCTCCAGTGGCATGTTAAATCTGAATCTGACTCGCCCCCGCCGAGGAAGCTCCCTTTGGGTGGCCGCCGACGCTCAGCCGTGGAGGGGTCTGGAATCCTGCCTGCCTTCGGAAGCTCTTGTATCTGACTGGAGTCTGCGCATCTTACCTTACCACCGCAGTCGGAAGATTGATGTCGCAGATTACGGCAGGTCTGCCGGCTTTGATCGGCTTGGAGATATAATGTCACAACAAATCCAGAACAATTACAACCACCGTGAAGTGAGCATGAGGCAAGTACGGCTCAGGTGTGACTGGAGACAATGCTGAGGCCGTCCTCCAGGGAGGAGGAGGAAACTCTGGGGGCTCTAGTCGGTTCTAGGAACATCCAGGTTTCCACCCAATGCAAATGTACCCCACCAGCAGCTCCCACGCAGGCACTGTCCAATAAACATAAAGGAGAATTGGCTCTGCACTTTGGACTTCACGTTATTCATGCTAGAAGTTCTTCATTCCAGAAGCTGACCCATTTCTCCTCTTTGCTCCCTGTGCTATCTCCACTATACACATCAACCTTTACTCATGTTTTACCCCTGAGCCGCCTCACCTGTAGTCTTTCTCTTCCCTCCTCTCCACCAGTGAGAATGTGAGTTCTCCTTCAAGGCCCAGCTCACGGGCCAGCACCTCCAGGATTCTGCTCATGACTCCTCCAAAACACACTAACGTGCTTCTTGCTCTGAGTTCTACAGTCCTTACATTTTGTACCACAGGATTTATTTGATTCTATATTATATTCTCTTTACTCTGATTTTTTTCATGTGTGGGAATTTTGTGTCCCCAGCCAAAGTCTAAAATGTTGGATTCCAAAAGTTGTCCTCATAAGGACGATATGGGAGAATCACAGTACTTTGTCTTAAAAAAAAAAAAAAAATCTGGCGGTTCTAGTGGGCTGCAGATGCATTTGAGCCAACAGGGCCATGGTAGCCAAAACAAAACAAAAAACCCCAAAACCTGAATGTGAGCCCTAATTCCATCATGGTTTCTTTAAGAGAGGGATAGCTGCTAAAAATAAGGAAGTGATCAGTTATTTATTCCCCTGGTCAAGCTAGATCTAAAGTACTTATTTCAGAGCACTCTACTGCTCTATCTATATATCTACATATCTATCTCTCTCTATATATATATATTATAAATGTAGATATTGTTAATAAGTACATATAAATAGATATAGATAAAATGTATACATATATAGATATATGTGTGTGTGTGTCAAGTTTCCAAAGAGAGGGCAGATGGTGAAGGGCCTTGGAGATTGATTGGAGAAATTGGGGAAGTTTAGCCTGGAGGTGATTTAACTGACATATAACTGTCAAGTAATTTAAAATTTTTGATGTAGAAGAGAGAATAGATTTGTTCAGGGTGACCGCAAGGGGTAAAATCAAGAGTAATGAGTGGAAGTTCAAGGAGATAAATTTAAGCGTAATGCGAGGAGGGGCACGGATGCTCTCTCCCTACTCCTATGCTTCATGCAGGGGCTGAATGATCACTTGTCGGGTGTGTGATAGTGAGGACTCATTGTGGGTATAAGTTAGAGAAAATGTCTACTAGTCCCTTATAACTAAAATTCTTTTCTCTAATTCTGTGATAAAATTCTGGGAAGATGGGGATCAGAATTACTCTTCAAAGTATAGTATGCAAGTCTTTAGACAGATGGGTCTCAAACCATTTCATAGTCTGAGCCGTTCCTGCAGTCCTTGACTAAGACTTAGCCTGGATCAGACTAAGTTTCTGACTCATCATAGATGATCCCTAAATCTTGGGTAAAGATTGAAACCTAGTCCTAGTCCCTAGCTGATTTATAACGGGGTTAATTTGTTGTTGAAGGGAAAGCTATATGGAAAAGGAAAGTGTAGGGGAGTAAATGGAGTCCATCTAAACATCTGTCTTGATGCTAGGTGATGTAAGGGATAGAAATGAGGCTTGGAGTCAGGATCTGAGTTAAATTTTGGCTTCAGACATTTCCTGGCTGTGTGATGCTGGGCAAGTCACTTCACCCTGTTTTCTTGTTTCTTCTGTAAAATGAGCTGGAGAAGAAAATGACAAACCACTCCAGTATCTTTGCCAAGAAAGCCTCCCAAAATGACCCAAGTGAGGCCATGAAAAGTCAGACAAGACTGAACAATAAGCATCTGTATCGCTGCAACTGAAGCCTTCAATGTAGTTTTCCCTTAGAATGAGCCCCGCATAGGGGATGTCATGCTTGAATTTCAGTTACATGAAAAGGTGCTTGAACAGTGGGGCCAATCGTACTACTACCGTAGCTGCCTTTTATCACCAGGCATTCGAATAAAAGGACCTCCTGCTTTTTTGATACAGATTAAGTGGAGGAATTAGTTGATTAAAAAAATGGCTGAAAACTCATAAACATAGCCATGCAGAGATCATAGAGAAAATATAAATTGTCAGAGCTAGAAAGAGACTTTATAATATGGAACATGGAATATCAGGACTGGAAGAAGAGAACTGACTTGCCCAGAATCATGCAATTAATAGTTGAGCTGGCTGTGATTGTCCTGGAAGCATCTGAGAGAAGGCTAACTCATTCTTGCCCAGATTGCCCTTGTTTTCCCTGGCCTGCCTACAATCTATTTTTCATTATTGCCACTGATTTCTTAGAGAAGTGATTCTCTAGTTATTTTTTTTAAATGCCAAGCTAAATAAATAAAGTAAAATCACCTATTGTGTCATTAACTGGAACAGTTGTCTCTGTAGGTGGATGGCTGCCAAATTCCTAATTATAAGAAGAAACTGTGATGTAGAAAATGGGGGCTTGTCCCTCCCATTCTTTTGAACAGGGAGGAGCGCACAATTTAACACATACGTGAATCACAGAATGTAGAGAGATATTAGAGATACATGAATTCATATAAAATATGTAGTATATGTATAAATGTCCATACACATTCAAATTTGTGCATAACACATCCAGATACAATTGTCTGCTCAATCATGCATGCTCACACATTAAAATGGGCTTGTATACATGTGCATGGATGTAGATTTATACAACCCACATATATATCCATGCACATGGATATCTTCAGGAATACACACACTCCTGAACCCATGGACACCACCTGCCTATATGCACCTGCATGTACATATGTTTACTCAAAAATTCAAGTCCAAAACTCCTCAACCAACCCCCCCCCCCACACACACACCCCATCAAGGATGATCAGAGGAGAGTTACTCTGCAATGCAGGGAAAAGAAGATAGAGAAGTTAGAATATTCTCTGAGAGCTTTTGATGAGTTCTAGTTTTAGAAGCAATCAGAGAAATAATTGCATGACTTAACATTTACTAAGTTAAGTAATACCCTCCCCCCATCTTTCTCTCTCTGCCAGTGCCCACGCCCAGACATGTGGACTGTTCTTTCCTGGACAGGATTCTTTCGGGAAGCTGTTTCCCAGGGGATGATTGATGATACTTAGATCTTTCAGTGTCCCAGTCCTCACTCTCCCTGTACTGCCCCATTCCCTAGGAGATCCTCTAGTTCCCATCTAAACATCCGGGTGTCTGGAATATTAAAGAGTGTCAAGGCTGGAAGAGCCCTTAAAACACAGACCAGCAGAGCTAGAATGGAGTTCAGAAATGTTAACACAATGATGGGCCAAGAAATCAAAAGGGGTTAAAACTCTTGGAGGGATTACCTCTGAAGAGAGAAACCAGCAATAGTCTTTCTGTGAAAACTATACCTATCAGCATCCTACATAGGATAATCATGTTTTGGGAAAATGTCCTAAATATATCAAAAGCTTGCTTTTGACTTGTAGGCAGGCGACATGACATTGGGGAAACCATCCTGTTCATTCCAGCTTTTTTTCAGACTCTCTTACCTTGGAAAAATCATTTTCTCAGTTTCCTCATCTAGAAAATAGTGACTATCTTTACCTGTCAGCTTCCTATACTTTCCCCAAAAATCTGGGCTGGAAAGCACCGTATAAGGAAATTTACAACTATGAGTTTAGTATCAATCTTACTATTATAATATAATATTATAATATAATATAATGGTCGTAGGCACAGAGATTGATAATCTAGGAAAAAGCAAACAATTATAAATACCAAATGATATAATATTCACAAAGCCTGTAGCACAGTTCCTGGCACATGTTAAGCACTATATAAATGCTGGTTATTTTTATGTGAGGAAATTAAGGCCCAAGGCTATTTAGTGATTTAGTCCTAAACACACAGGCTACAGCATCAGGGGAAAAGTTTGAATCCAGCCCTTCTAATTCTTTCCATTACTCCACAGCTAAATTTTCTCATTCTTACTAACCTGAGAACCAGTGCTGTCTATCATGTTGTCTGCTGACCTGATTTCTGTGTACTCTGTTCCTATTCATGATAAGCTCCTCTCTGATCCAAAAAAAAAATAGGTTAAGGGGTATTTATTTGTAGGACATTTTTCAGGGGGTGAAGCCTATTGATCTCTTCTCAGAATAAAATTTTAAATGTATAAAGTAAAACATAGAATTATAAAGGAAGACAAATATATTGAAATATAGTTATCAAAATATATTTTTTAAAAAACTCATAGACCTCCAAGTTAAAAACCTTTCTCTAGAGCAACTACTTTGTTTTACACGGGAAGAGCCTGCCTAGAGATTTCTTCCAGCTGACACAGCTGGTGTGAACTAAAGCCAGAATCAGAACCAGAATCTAGATCTTCCAGTGCCCATGCCAGTGGGCTTTCCTTGACACTAAGCTGGCTTCTCATTGGTTTGATAAATATCTCTTAGGAGATACTTGGCATCCTTGTGCAGAAATGGACTCTTGTTGTGCTGCCAAACTTATTTCCCAAAGACTGATTTGCCGCTCTGCAGTCAGAAGCTTGGTAGAACAAAAATAACAATGGGGGCTGCTCCGGCCTAGGTTTATATATTTAGTCTTTCTTCAGTTATTTCTGCAGTTCATTACACACTCAGTCTTACTCAGACTTGGCCCTGGAAGGTCAGTATGGCAGGTATTATTATTGTTCCGTGGATGGATAAAAACCGAGGCTAAGTGGGATGAAATGATTTTCCTAAGATCACACTGCTTCGTGATGCAGGCCTAAAAACCCAGGATCCTGATTGTCCAGTCCAGTGTTCTTTCCATTATATCACTATGCCCTTTCATGAACATTTTCTCCTATGGGGCAATGGATAATGCCCTTTAAATTATTTTTTTCTTATAAAACCTGGTTAAGCAATTACTTCTATACAGTCCTTTGCCAATTAGGTAGTAAGCACTTATTAAGCAACTGCTGTATGCCAGTATTTTCTAAGCTCAGACTAAAACAGAAAAGTGCCTGCCCTCAAGAGTTTATACTCTAACTAGGTAGTTGACTGAACACAAGTGTATGATAAATACATAGAAAGAAAGAGAAAGGGAAAGAAACAGAGAGAGAGAGGAGATGGAGGAAGAAGGAAGGAAGGGAAGAAGAAGGGAGGGAAGGAAGATGGAAGGAGGGTGAGAGGAAGAAAGTCAGGACTGTGCTAAACATTGGAGATAAATACATGACAAATATAAGCATGCAAAACAATTCTTGCCCTCAAGGACCTTATATTTCACTGGGAGAAAACATACAAAGAAATAAAGGGGAAGGCACGAATGGCCTTGGAAGGACAGGGAAAGCCTTCTGCAGAAAGCTAAATCTTTTTTGTTTTTGTTTTTTAATGAAAGATTTTTATTTTCAAAACATATGCATGGATAATTTTCCAACATTAACCCTTGCAAAAATAAAATACAAACAAGCAACAGCAAAAAGAGTGAGAATGCTATGTTGTGAACTACACTCAATTTCTGGGTGTAGACGGCTCTCTTCATTACAAGATCATTGGAACTGCTCTGAATCATCTCTTTGTGGAAAAGAGCCATGTCTATCGGAATTGATCATCATACAGTGTCACTGTTGAAGTGTATAATGATCTTCTTGTTCTGCTCATTTCACTCAGCATCAGTTCTTGTAAGTCCCTCTCGGAGAAAGCTAAATCTTAAGGGACATCAGAGGTTCTAAGAAACAGGTGAAGAGGGATCACATTCTACTAAGCACCGGAGACTCAATCAATAAACTGTAGAATCCACAGAAGAGGGAAATAAATAAGACTAGAAGGTGAGGAAGGGCCAGTTTGGAAGTGTTTTGCTTGTCAGATCCAGTTTATTTTTGATTTGGAGTCAGTGGAGTAGTCACTGAATTTATCAAATAAGGCAATGACATGGTCAGATGCACATTTTAGGAAAATCACTTTGGCATCTACGTGGAGAATAAATTGGAATAGGGAGAGGATTCAGTCCCTAGTCCGTGTCTGTACATGAGGAATCACTTTAGCTCTGTGTCCTCAGGCAAATGATTTCATTCTCTATGTCTCAGTTTCCCATGTGAAAAATTAGGATATTTCATTTCTTGTTCTATAAAGCCCCTTTCTGACTCAGACATTCTATGTTCTAAGATATAGGACCCTTTCAGGTGGGACATAAAGCTACATGACGTTTTGAGTGTTAATCACTGATGTGACCACTTCTATGCTAGGTATCATGGAAAGTAGAAGCCATTTTGCATGGCTGCCCATAGAAATAATCACCACTTTAAAAGTGCTGTTTGCTTAACAAAATTCCCTTCACAAGTGGGGCAAGGGAATTGGGACAAGGATTACCACTTATAAAAGTCTTTCAGAGGCATTACCAGCATTGTTGTTTTAATCCAGTTGAGAAAATGAATTTGGAATTGGACCTTCAAAGTTACAGCAATCTCACTGAAGTTCAGAAGGCTGAACTGTGTCAGGTTAGAACCTTGTGCCATGGTGGGGATAGCTCCTATTTTGTCATTTTCAAAAAACATTAGGTTTATCTGTATGAGACTATGACACCCAGGGGAGCAGTGGGGGGTTGGGGTGGGTGAGTACATGCATGCACACATGTAATGTGCATGACAACTGCTTGTGGAGACACACACATAACTGTAAAGTCAAGGAAAATTGGGAGTTTGGGAGCTACAGAATTTAACTATCTTCTATGACGCCCTGATGCCATGGGTGCCAGTTTCACAAAAGCCTCGTCTGGATGTTGCAGCAACCTCCACGTATTTGAAGGCAACCTCTCTTCCAACCACTGACACGCTCCATGATGTGTCTCTTCACACATATTTTCTCACCCTTGTGATACATAGCACATACTTATGAGACAGCTGGTGAAAATCATAGAATCATGGATCTAGGGCTGCAAAAGAAACTCGGGGGCCATCTTAAGATGAGGAAATAGGCTTAGCGAGGTTGAGTCTCAGTCTGGGGTCAGGGATTGAGTCCAGCCTAGGACCAGGGCTAGGGCTCCAGCTATGGGGGAGAGAACACACGAAACCCCATGGCTCAGTCTTATCTCAGTTACATCATGTGTTTGCCCACTGATGATGTAAATCACACGACATAAACCCCAGTTTCCGTGATTTAGGGCTTTTTCCGCCTCTTCCTAGGGAGCAAAACTAAGACTTGTGCGGGATGAGGGAGAGCAGAATTTGGCCTAATGGAGGGAAACTGTGCTAATAATGAAGTCTGTCTGAGAAGTTGAAGGGGCCTCCTTGGGAAGTAGTGATTTCCTCATCACTGGTGCTCTTGAAGAAGAATTTTCATGGCAGCTTGTTGTATAGCCTTTCTGTCTCAGATGATCTTGTGTTTCCTCATCCTGGCTTTCTGCAAGGCAAGGCCTCTCTAGAACCCTTGACTGTCACTGCCTTCCCCTTTCATCTAGCCACTTTGTATTCCACTTTGAACAAGCCCTTTATTTATATACGTGGTGTCTGCCATTTGAGGGCAAGACTCCTAAGGACAGGGACTTGTTTTTCCCCTTGTCTTCCTGTGGATCCTGCTGAGCACTAGCCCAGTGCCCAGCACTGCTTGTCAACTCTGACAGAAGGAAATGGCTCCCTTCCTCCCCTCCAGGAACGCTCATTGACTGACTTCTCTAGTGGGATGTCAATTCCTTGGCTGTTTTAGAGAAGGATTAAGTTTTAATTTTATCCTTGTGTCCTCACTGCCCAGCACAGTGCCTTACACATTGTAGGTGCCTGATGAATACTTATTGTTGTGAAAACGCATTCCTTTTAGAGTGTCATTTGGATTAAAGGACCTCTGAAGTCTCTTCCAACCCCTGAGAGCCTAGGGAAATGGATTGTTTCCCCCTTGAACAAATGAAACCGCAAACCAGCCCTGTCCTTTAAGACTTGCAGTCCCACCGGCCCAAGGACGCTCTGGAGGCCGCTGTGATTTCCCACACACAGATTGCTTCGGATCTCTGTAATCTGATTTCTTCCTTCTTCCTGCAATGCTTTGGCCTGCACAGTTATTGGCTGCTGCCTACCAGCCCCCTGCCTGCTTCCCACGGCTCTGCCGACTGGCCGGCCCAGCTCTGTATTGAAGGGCCATAATTGAATTGCGGCTGATAGTACCCGCCACCTTCAGATCACGCTAATTGCTCTGTTTCCCAGAACACTCTTCAAAGGAAAATGAATTTCTCTCTGATATTTTCTTGGTGGGGTGAAATGAGCCTTACAAAAATAAATCCCTCATGCAGAAGGAAGGAAGGGCAGCCCTGGATAAAGGAGTGAGGCTGGCGTGCTATCTTCCAGAACTTCCTACCCTCGGGGGCTCAAGGCAGTTATAAGGGAGGAAGATGGTTTTCACTGTCAGAGAGCTCCTGCCTTATCTTAGGACAAAGAACACACAGGAGGGAAAACAATGGCAAACCCGAACCGTGTGTCTCCAAAGCTGTGTAAAGGATGTTACTGTTGTTCAGCCGTCTCAGTCCTGTGAGCCCATTTGGAGTTTTCTTAGCAAAGATACTAAAGTGCCTTGACATTACCTTCTCCAGCTCATTTTACGGGTGAGGAAACTGAGGCAAACAGGGTTAAGTGACTTGGCCAGGGTCACACAGATAGTAAGTGATTGAGGCTGAATTTCAACTCAAGAAGAGGAGTCTTCCTGACCCCAGGTCTAGTGCTTTGTGCACCACTTAGCTGCTGTATAAAGCATAGAGCACCGGTTATAGATTCAGCAGGCCTGTGATCAAATCTCTTGTCTGGCCACTCATCCAACAATAATTTATTAGTGTGCCAGGCACCTAAGTTTTGGGAATATAGAGAAAGACAAAAAGATGGTCCCTGCCCTCCAGGAGCTTACATCCTAATGATGGAGACAAACCTCGATGGGTCCCTCTCAGCATAATATTTTTAAGTGCATAAAATAATATATGTGAGATTACATAGGGAATCTATATGTATATATGTTAATGAGTGCTTCACAATTATGTGACACGGGAGACTCTGGCAAAGGACCACTCGCATTAAAGAAGCTGCTGTGGTCTATAAGTAAATCAGAATTGTGGCAGCTCTAAAGAAACATGGAATGTACAAGCTTAGAGACATCCCACTCCAAATGGCCACTTGCACTATTTGTGTCTGACTGGTGGTAGATCCTTCAGAGCACATATTGATCTGACTAGCCACAGTTGGATCGCAACATAGTGACATACTTTGGTTTTCCTCAAGAATGAAGGACATCAAAATATACATATACATTTACATATATACACATGCTCATATGTACATATGTGTGTGCACGCGCGCATGAGTAACTAACGTGCATCCAAAAACTCCTTCAAACCCTGTTCTATCTTGAATACAGTCCCAAGAATTAAAGACAATATTCCAGATGTGATTCCACCAAGCAGAATATAACATTTTATCATCATCCTAACCTCCTTTTACCTTTCTTAATATATCATATCCCATTAGCTCTCCTGTTTGCCATATCACATTGTTCTTTTGAATATGTAGTCCACTCAAACCTTCAAATTTCCTTTTTTCAGTTGAATTGCCATACTTTTCCTATCTTATATTTGTAAAGTTTTTTAACCCAGATGTAAGAATTTACACTTATTCATATCAAATTTTACTTTATTGGATCCCAGGGATTAAAATGTCCTTTTGAATACTATTTCTTTCATTTAATGGCTTTTCTAAATTCCTATAGGTAGGAAGCCAGAAATCAAATCTTATTTCTCTCACCTGATATCCACTGTTGTTATCACTAACCCACTGCCTGTTTTTAGCATCCCCAGCATCATTATATAAATTCCTCAGAGGAACCCCTACTCCTTACTGGTTTCTTGATGCTGCTTCATAAGGATAACTGCTTCATAATGATGGTGATGATAATGATGGTGATGTTGATGAGGATAATAATGACCGTGGCAATGAAGATTTATAGACTGCCTTAAGTAAGATTTGCAGAGTGCATTATACCCCTTAACTTATTCAGTCTTCACAACAATCCTGTTGGGGTTTTTTTAGATGAAGAAATTGAGGTTGGGAGAGATTGGTCACTTCTCTAGAATACTACTGCCTCATCAGATTTCTCCTCTGAAGGCACTGGTCTCTCTCCAGGGTACTGATTGTGTGTCTTCTTATCAGCAGGAATCCCAGACCTTGGGCTAGGGGAGAGTTCTCTTGCTTTCTTTGTTCTGAGGAGAATACAAGTTTCTTTGGGATGATGCTTATCTGTGTGTATCCCTGCAGAGCCAGGTAGTTTGGTGTAGGGAATTCATGGCAGGTCCTAAGTTGGTCTTGAAATGAAGAGGTAAGAATCTTCCTCAGGCTTGTCTTTATTTAGGGTCCTGGCTGAGAATCTTCGTTTTAAGACCTCAGGGAGGACTTCCAGAATAGAAAGTAAATCAAAAGAATGGCAGAACCTCTCACTAAGGCATGTAAACCATTAAAAAGCAATATTCTAGATGGATGATCAGTCAAATCAATAGGCAGTTGTTAAATACCTATTGTGAAGTAAACAGTGTGCTAGCCACTGGGTGTATAAAGACCAATATTAAGAGCTTGACCTCAAAAAAAAAAAACCCAAAACCTTTTCTTTTGAATGGGGAAGGCTGCAATAGATAAATAAGTATAACACATGCACATAGCTTGACCTCAAAAAAAAACCTTTCTTTTGAATGGGGAAGGCTGCAATAGATAAATAAATACAACACATGCACACAGGTTTCACATGCATGTATATATATATATATGCCTGTGTTTATATACAAACCTACAATGCACTACGTACATGAATGTCTATACAAATGCACATTTGTATATGTATACACAAACATGTGCATTGTGTTATGTATGCACATATACAATTTTAAACTATTAAAACAAAACTATACTAAGACTGGGGATATATCCACATATCAAAATATGTCTATATGTATATATATATATATATATATATATATATATATATATATATATATATATATATATATATATATATACACACACATCTTTTTGTCTATATACATAGACGCACATATACACATACCTATATATACATGTATTATATGTACATGTATTATTGTATTTAAACAAATACAGTGTATGGAAGGGAGATGTCATTTTTGTAGACTCGAGTGCTAGAAGGGAGTCCTAATAATAAGTAATATGTAAGCAGTAGAATTTATGTAGTACTTAAGTTTGGAAAGTGCTTTACAAATATTTTTGCAATCCATAGTAATCTGACAAGTAGGTGCTATTTTACACATGAGGGAAACTGAGGCAAACAGTGATTAAGTGACTTACCCAGGATTGCCCGGTTAGGAGGTACCTCTGAACTTGGGTCTGGGCCTGTCTGCAGTCCCAATACTCTGACAAGTGAATCACCTGGCTAGGAAGGGGAGACATTGAAAGATGTTTTGTCTGAGTGATGGAAACCTATGTCCAGAAAAGTCAAGGAGGGTGTGACCACCCTGTTCTACCTGAAGCAAGGGATACTTACAGTAAAGAG